>NW_017280593.1:0-200 GCF_001594075.2 Trachymyrmex cornetzi
GTACTTTTTTATACCTTTTTTGACGCCAATAGTAAACTTTTAAAATTATAGATAATAATAAAAATATAGTTATAATGACATGAACTTTGTCACGGTAAAAGTACCGGATATGTCATGTCTATAGAGATATGGCGAAAGATTAAACTTTTAGTTCATAATTGCGCAAAATTTGTTCAAATTCAAATAATTCTAAAATAAAT
>NW_017280594.1:0-200 GCF_001594075.2 Trachymyrmex cornetzi
AAGGCCGCAATCAATATAAATGTGTATAACATGTAAATCAACTATAACATTATGTCGCAACATAATCTTGTCTTTTAATTGTCCAATTGGTATCTTATTGAGGTTGTAAAAGAATTTAGCTCTAAGATAAAGATATATTATTAATATTAACCAAGCCTCTCAAATGTGGTGGTATCAAATTATACCTAAGACAATTATTC
>NW_017280595.1:0-200 GCF_001594075.2 Trachymyrmex cornetzi
TCAATTCTGAGCCTGGTATTCCAATTTCCTTTATCTTGAGAGACGATTGAACGTTGCCTTCCACAATTTGTTTCAGCTCTTCATCTGTTCGTTGCGACTTTGCCAGCTCTTCGAAGTCCGGTGCCTTCTGTATTGCCTCCACTCGAGATAATGTGTCTGCGACTACATTGTCTTTCCCGGCCAAATATCGGATATCTGTC
>NW_017280596.1:0-200 GCF_001594075.2 Trachymyrmex cornetzi
TAATATCGTCGGCATTTTAGTTAATTAGAATCAGTATTTTAGTTAAATAGATTTTCTCCGTTTTTGATTTTTATTGTTATCATGGATGTAAAAAATGTATTTTTTTTACGATTAAGAAAAATATTTGCGCACTAATTGGTGATTAATTAGAAATGTTAAAGACGTAAAGTCATGTAAATCTAAATGCCGGCTTCTGTGTA
>NW_017280597.1:0-200 GCF_001594075.2 Trachymyrmex cornetzi
ATTTATTTTCTGTGGCAACCCTGCTGTTTTCACTACGAAACATACAAAAATACACGTGCCATACCGTTTGAGTGGGCCTAAGGGGTCGCTATGCTCGTCCTAACGTATTAAATTTTAAACTAAAACGTCATGATTTATTACCGACCAAAAAACGAAGTCCATGCGGTAACAAATCATGACGTTTTAGTTTAAAATTCGAC
>NW_017280598.1:0-200 GCF_001594075.2 Trachymyrmex cornetzi
AGGTACTGTGGACAGAAAAATTTTTCATCATTCCCCTCCCAGTCCGAAAAACGAAGTGACAAGTACGCAAGATTCAAGAGAAGAGTCAAGAGGAAGTAGACCTCCTTCGTGAAGTTGGGGGGATGCGTGTTTCTCCAGGAGACTGGATAACTCCGGAGGAGAAACTGAAAAGGGGTCTTGCCCAGAAGGAGGAGAAAGCT
>NW_017280599.1:0-200 GCF_001594075.2 Trachymyrmex cornetzi
AGAGCGCCCGGTGGCTCGACCGCGCGGTGGTGAGGGGAGCGCGCCGGAATCGGGCCGAAATGTGCAAATCCTTGCGACCACTGCTCTATGTCTTTGAGATATATATATATATATATATCACATAGATATAAACTCACATATATATATATACACACACACATGTTTATGATACTTATACATGGTGGTACTTTTACATTTCA
>NW_017280600.1:0-200 GCF_001594075.2 Trachymyrmex cornetzi
TATGTCTTTTCTCTTCTTTGCGTTTTATTGACAATCGCGTTTCTTTTCATGTGTTTTTTTTTTTGTTTGTTCCGAAGTTCATCAATTTTTCTCGGTCGATAGAAAACGAAAAACTGGGTAAGAGGCAAAAAAGCAAAAAGTAAAAAGTGGTAAAGCAAGAAGCAGGAAACAAAAAGCACTTTGTAGAATAGGCGAGCAAG
>NW_017280601.1:0-200 GCF_001594075.2 Trachymyrmex cornetzi
GGAAATAAAGAACTTTGATTGGTTCATTTTTATATGCATTAATGTATAACATATAATTGGTATAAGATTTTTACTTATGTATCCATAAGTAAGAACTAATCGCTCGCTGAGCAGGTTGTATTCCGAAACACATTTACAAAAAGTGTTGCAACCTTTTAGTCAGTGAGTGTATAAGAAATTCAACCAATCAGAGTTCTTTA
>NW_017280602.1:0-200 GCF_001594075.2 Trachymyrmex cornetzi
CTGAGCTCAGACAGTGTACAGGCTGGTTGCGCGAGTCGTGCGATGGGAACGGGCTCAGGGAGGTCGTGTCGTCCAAACTGAGCTCATATTGGGTCGCACATGGTGCTGACACCATACCCGGAGCTGACTACGTGCACTATCACCATATACGGGTTAACTGCATTCCGTCTCGAGCGAGACTCTCCCGAGGTCGTGATGGA
>NW_017280603.1:0-200 GCF_001594075.2 Trachymyrmex cornetzi
TAGACATGTCTATGCTTGTATAAGACAGTATAGAGGCTACTGAGCTATACATTAATTTATGCTCTCACTGTTAACGACCGAATACATGCGTTTTTTTATTTTCATGCATCAAAAGTAAAATTATTAGGATTTTCTTTTACGTAGTAATTAAAGTAATTATATATATATATATATATATGTGTGTGTGTGTTATAAAAACT
>NW_017280604.1:0-200 GCF_001594075.2 Trachymyrmex cornetzi
CTCACTCCAAGACAGTAAAAATATAATCACTTTTAAAAAAGAATGAAAATTGTCACTCTTTTTCAAGAAGTAAAATATTTTTACTCCGTTTTAAAAGTGGTATTTCCATTTTCTTGAAGTGAGATTTTACTCCAAGAAATTTAGAGTACAGGATTTTGAATAACTTAATACAAAAATTTAATACAAAAGAATTATCTCCA
>NW_017280605.1:0-200 GCF_001594075.2 Trachymyrmex cornetzi
AAGTGTAAGTATTGCAATTAAATATATTATTTTATATTAATACTGTATGATTTTCACGTGTATGTATATAATATATTAGATATATAGTATATGGGATATATAATTTAATAAAAAAAATATATATATGTATATATCTAAAGTCGCAATAGTTAGTTACTATTAAATTATAAGTCGGCTTGAACATAAAAAATTAAATGCGG
>NW_017280606.1:0-200 GCF_001594075.2 Trachymyrmex cornetzi
TAATATTAGACAAAATAGTTAGAAATAAATTTATTTAAAAATAAAATCAAGTCTTTTGGAAAAACATAAAACTAAACTCGTCATTATTTTTTCAGTGTGATATAATATGAATATCTATTAAAATGACTTTTGTAATCTCATAAAATTCTTGGCTAGGCTATTAGAAGTCAGCTTTTTATGGTGAGAAAAAAGAAACGTCA
>NW_017280607.1:0-200 GCF_001594075.2 Trachymyrmex cornetzi
CTTTACTATTATTATTACCAGATTTTTCTCAGTACAGCTACACAATAGTGAGCTACGCGATAATGATAAATATTAAATATTAATATTAATATTAATAGAGAAGGCAGATGTTACAAATTTTTTCACCTTGCGAAAGGAACACGAGAGAAGCGATGAGCAATAATAAAGTGAACATTAAAATCGAAATGCGATCAATCGAT
>NW_017280608.1:0-200 GCF_001594075.2 Trachymyrmex cornetzi
ATTACTTACTTTAAATATTTTATATAATTATCTTGATAATTTAATAAAACTATTTTTAGATCTGTAGTTAAATTTCTTTTTATTTCAACAAAATCGTTATTTCCGTGTATTCATATTCTTATATGGAAAGTCGCCAAGAAATCGGAGGATCTGGTTACAACGTGCTCGAATTCTAGATAGGACAGAGCCCCGTCGCCGTC
>NW_017280609.1:0-200 GCF_001594075.2 Trachymyrmex cornetzi
TATTTTAATTTATTTGAAATCGTACGATATGGTAATTAATAAATGATAAGTAAATGTACGAGTGAAAGAAAAATGTCGTATTATCGTGTTCTCACTCATCAGCTGAAAACGGACAATCCACTCAAAAATACACATACCGGAAAAACGAGTATTGAAAACGGACGATTCACTCAAAAATACTCGCGTATACGTTTGTCGTT
>NW_017280610.1:0-200 GCF_001594075.2 Trachymyrmex cornetzi
GATGTTCAAATTATTTATTTATTCCACGTTAAAATGGCTCCAAAATCAATTTTTAGTCAGTTGGTTCCTTTTAGTGTTATTTTGATGGTATACATATACATATGACTTGCTGTTTTGCTAATGTTACGTATATTACTGTGATAATCCTCCCACCATGATACCTCGATAAAAAATGTTTCATATATAATTATACAGGGTGA
>NW_017280611.1:0-200 GCF_001594075.2 Trachymyrmex cornetzi
AATTTTGAATACTTCAAAATCATCCTTTTCGAAAATTTTAATCTTATATCGTTACAAAAAAAAATTTTGTTTAATATTTCAAGGAATATTAAAATTAATTTAATTTCCATATTGTTTACTTAAAATGTCTTAAATCAACATTTGTTCTAGTTACATGCTGTAAACGAACGTATTTCACCTATGTGAAAAAGAAAACAATA
>NW_017280612.1:0-200 GCF_001594075.2 Trachymyrmex cornetzi
GGGTGGCGGGCGAGACGGCACGATGATACAATTGCATTTCACGGTAGCTGCCGAGCCTGATCCGTGGCGCGTCTACGCTTCCTGATACGCTTGGTCAAGTTACGCAAAAGAAATGCTAACACAAAAGAATAAAATCCGCCAAGTAAAGTAAATGACGCGAATTTCAACGCACGTTCGCAGGTGCGTTTGCACGCGCGCTC
>NW_017280613.1:0-200 GCF_001594075.2 Trachymyrmex cornetzi
GTGCCCGGCGGATACTGACTCCGCGTTATCCGATAATGCGCCGCGATGACGGTATACCACACCTCCGCGGGCCCCGTAATTGTCTCCTCTCCCCGCGCGAATTTCCCGCGACGTTATCCTCACACACACCCCTGAAATCATCCCTCACCCCGTGACATTACCTCCTATGATGTCACCCCCTCATCATGTGACGTCATCCC
>NW_017280614.1:0-200 GCF_001594075.2 Trachymyrmex cornetzi
CTGCTACTTCCTTCACGATAAATTTCTTGTTAACGATGAATCCTTGCAAATCCACAAATGTTGGTATGACCATGACGAGCAATTTTTCGAGACTGCTCCACACCCTGGTTTTTCATTCTTTTATATTCACGATAAGGTAAACTCGGGTATGATGGCCATAGTTTTTTAAAATGCAAAAAACACATTTATTCTTGTTACTT
>NW_017280615.1:0-200 GCF_001594075.2 Trachymyrmex cornetzi
AGATGATCTCAGTATTTATTTGCGATAATGACTGAAGGTATATTGCACACTGTTACGTACTTTCTGCGTTTGAGCAAAATTGAATTTATCACAATAATGCTGTCTGTCATTCAATAATAATTGTGATAATTTTTGCAATCTAAAGGCTTAGGAATACAAGAGATCCGGGTTCGACTCCCGGTCGAGGTAATATTTTTCGC
>NW_017280616.1:0-200 GCF_001594075.2 Trachymyrmex cornetzi
GTTCACGTCACGTCACGTCGAGACGGCGAGACACGGCGTGTTCCCGATCCTCAGCGAGGCAACTGGAAGTACTCTTGGGACAGACCTCGCGGCATACTCGACTCCGAGATTGCTCGCGGACGCAGGGCTCTACCTGTTCACCAGCTCTCGTTCACGACGTTCACAGGCACGACTTCCGAGGGGAGGGGGAGGAGGGTTGA
>NW_017280617.1:0-200 GCF_001594075.2 Trachymyrmex cornetzi
GTAACGCGGAAGCTGATCCCACTTCTGAAATTTTAATAGCTGTAAGATAACTTTAAGAATTTTGCGTTAAGTCTCTTGACATGTTTACTCCGAAGGTTACTGTCAGGATGATAGCGGGAACGGAGTAAAGTACGAGGGTATAGCCTTAATAAATCAGCTTCATTGATTGCATAGAAATAAGGTCTAAGTATTTATTCACA
>NW_017280618.1:0-200 GCF_001594075.2 Trachymyrmex cornetzi
ATCAGCACTACGACTCAATTCCTGACATCCGAAAGGCTTCGATCGACATTATAAAATCTCTTGTGAAAATCAATTATGAAAAGTGTTTAAAAATGTTTACAACCATTTCCAGTGATGTGTTAACTCAGAAGGGATGTATTTTAAATAAATAATCACCAAAAATTAAAATTTTTGGCATTGGTTTTTTTTCAAGACCGTTC
>NW_017280619.1:0-200 GCF_001594075.2 Trachymyrmex cornetzi
TAGAAATGAAGCTATTCACTTTCGCAATGATATCACATGAGTGGTTTACTTATGAGGACAGTTTAGCTATTATTGGAGGAAAATCTTTAAATGACTTTCAGCTTCCACTGGAAGATCAGTTTTTCTCATTGCCCATGGAAGAGAGCAGCACTGCACTAGAAGGTGAAAGAAAGATTTTTTTGGCCGTAGAGAGAAACGAT
>NW_017280620.1:0-200 GCF_001594075.2 Trachymyrmex cornetzi
CTGCCGCGAATGCCCGTATTTTCCGCAGTTAAAACAGCAGCGGCTCCTATCCAAAGCGGAAGGGCACCGCTGCTGCACGTGACCCAAGGCCATACATCTAAAACAGCGAAGGGGAGCCCCCTTAAGAAGCTCTACCTTCGCCCTCGCCCAGCCCAGGCGCAAGTGCCCGGCCTTCGAGAGCATAAAGCCCGCGTCGGCCG
>NW_017280621.1:0-200 GCF_001594075.2 Trachymyrmex cornetzi
ACACCCATTTCCCCAATAGCGAACACCTAGACACCCACTTCCTCGACGGCGATCACCTAGACATCCATTTCCTCAACGGCGAACTCCTAGACACCAAGTTCCTCGACGGTAAATACCTAGACACCCATTTCCTCGATGGCGAACACCTAGACACCCACTTCCTCGACGTCGAACACCTAGACACTCATTTCCTCGATGAC
>NW_017280622.1:0-200 GCF_001594075.2 Trachymyrmex cornetzi
TTTACTATGTTTAAAGTATAGGAACTATATCAATAAAAACTTTGTACTGTCTACTACTATAAACAAAAATTAGAAATCCGAAAAATTTATTTTTCGTATGAACATTTTACCCTTGCATTTTTGCCGTATATAGGGGCGGGATACATGGCTATTCATTGGAGGAGAAGTATATACGGCTCATGAAAAATTTACAAACAATG
>NW_017280623.1:0-200 GCF_001594075.2 Trachymyrmex cornetzi
CCATTAGATTTTTCTTTCCCAGCCAACTGATAGAATTGAAAAACAACGCTCATTGATGCAGAGGCCAGCTGAACCAGATGATAATTTCATAATCAAATGAACAATATTTCCTCATTGCTTTCGGAATTTTATTATTCAGATGCGATCTTTGAGCCTATTGAAAGTATAAAGATATGTGAGACTGCTCTAATAAGAATTAA
>NW_017280624.1:0-200 GCF_001594075.2 Trachymyrmex cornetzi
CCGTTCCTCTGTATGGCTGCTGCCTCGAACTTGCATCGTATCTCCTATAATATTGGTATTGTTCCGGCGTATCCTCGCGATATCTATCTCTCTCGTCTTTAAAATATTTCCCCTTTCGTTCGTTGTTTGCATAATTGATTCTGGTTCCGAACGTTCCTTTCCATTCCGGTCTTGCCGTTAACATCTTCGCTTTATTCGTA
>NW_017280625.1:0-200 GCF_001594075.2 Trachymyrmex cornetzi
TCTATAATTATATCATTTTTGTGCAAGGTGATACGTTTGTCACCGAGCATCCTTCCCTCGTCGCTGAAATAAACTCCGTACACAACGTCTCTGTTGACGGCTTTCTTACCACTCAGGACCGCTTTCATATATTTCTATCCTAACGGACCATAGTTTGTTTGCAACTTTTCCTGACCCTCGGATGTTTGAAGCAGGTGTCG
>NW_017280626.1:0-200 GCF_001594075.2 Trachymyrmex cornetzi
CTTAATTGTGTGTACTTATTTGTCTTTGCACATAACGTGTAAATATACGGAAGGAGCAATTTTACTGTAATATCTAAATGTTGTAGATTCGAATCTCGAAATAATTTGGTTTCGTATTATAATTTTGTTGGACTATACTATAATAATAGTGTAGGAAATATCCGAGCGCGATAAGAGCGATGCTGCAAAAAGTTTTGATA
>NW_017280627.1:0-200 GCF_001594075.2 Trachymyrmex cornetzi
ACAAACTAGAAAATTAACTCAAACTGTTATAACCCAATATAGAGCCGCTATTAGAAATTTACCGCCAAGAAATTTGCCCCAAAATTATATTTAACTGTTATCATGAGCAATGAAACACTTCATATTTTTACATTATACGTAGGACGCGAATTGCAAATCATAGAATAAGTTGGAATAGATTTCGATTGGAATTATTCCCT
>NW_017280628.1:0-200 GCF_001594075.2 Trachymyrmex cornetzi
AAATGTTTAATTTACAAGTAATTTAAATGATTGATTGTATATATTGTTCATATATGAATTGTTATATGAAAGTTTTCATTGTTCTTGCTTAAATTTGCGAACAGAATGTGAATATTATGCAAGCTGCGATAAGTTCTGCAGGCTTCACGTATCCCTTGGCAGTCATTACTTGCTTCACTGAATTACTATTTAGATAACAG
>NW_017280629.1:0-200 GCF_001594075.2 Trachymyrmex cornetzi
TTCGATAGAGTATGCGAAGTTTTGCAAAATAAAAATCAGATTCTGCGACTGTATGTAAGCGGCAAGGGTGGTACAGGGAAAAGTTTTCTTATTGAGACGATTAAACATTGGATCGGAATAAATTTGAAAAAAGCGACTGCCATATCTGCTCCCACGGATATCGCGGCATGCAATATCAATGGTTTGACGATCCATAGAAT
>NW_017280630.1:0-200 GCF_001594075.2 Trachymyrmex cornetzi
TGTTTAGTACAGAGTTGTGAATGCGTGTAGATGTATGTGTATGTGTGTATGTGTGAGACCAGTGTCGCGACTGGTAGCTACGGCCGGCGGTATATGTGTGTGTGTACAAAAACGGTGTTGTTGTGAATGTGCGGTGCGTATGCGTAACGCAGGTGTGTGTGTGTTCGGCGGGCACGATTCGCCGTGCGAATCGTGGTCTC
>NW_017280631.1:0-200 GCF_001594075.2 Trachymyrmex cornetzi
GTGATTTAAATAAGAATTGATTTTATTTGAAATCTTAATCTCTTCTCTCGCTATCTTCGTTCGTCTTTAGTAGGCATGGAAGTAATGCAAAAAAAATTATCAATGTTCCGAAGAACTGCCGTGAGATAGGGACCACTCTATTGGCAGCGACAGTCGTAACAGTCCTCTGGATGTGAGATAATTATGAATACTTCGAGAAA
>NW_017280632.1:0-200 GCF_001594075.2 Trachymyrmex cornetzi
CCGTGGACTAAACGATTTTGTTCTTAGAGTTTATGTACAAAGCTTAAGTATTTTATTTAATTAGTTTATGAAAATTTGTTTCAATGTACTATAGAGTATAGTACATTGAAACAAATTTTTAGTATATTATGCAATTTTATCGTAGGACCCTTACCTAAAACCGAACGAGGTAACGAATATATTTTGACAATGCAAGATCA
>NW_017280633.1:0-200 GCF_001594075.2 Trachymyrmex cornetzi
TTACCTATAGTTGCTCCACCGTTGCCTAATGCCAGGCCTTCTCTACCTTTCTTATGTCTCCATGATAGTTTCCTTGTTGCACTAGACACTCGCGAAAACACGATCGCGCACTGATAATCAGAATACAACAATCGCGTGATTGTTGTATTCTGATTATCAGAATATCTGATTATCTTTATACGACATTCTCAATATTAATC
>NW_017280634.1:0-200 GCF_001594075.2 Trachymyrmex cornetzi
CTTTATAACTATCATTTTCATATACTATTAGACCAAATGCACTGTTAAATGTAATTATCTTAACATTATATTCCTAGCATGACGGATATGCGGGATATAAAACATAAAAAAAAAAAAGAGAAAAAAATCTTTTATTTTAATGTAATTTAAGGAAAAATATATATATAAAAAAAAAAAATTTTTACATAAAACAAAATTAT
>NW_017280635.1:0-200 GCF_001594075.2 Trachymyrmex cornetzi
AACATCTGTTTAAGACTATTTTTAAATAACATAATTCTGATTTGTCGCTTACTTTCAATATCTGTACTATGCACATATACAATGATTTTTTTAGTGACCGAAACACTAATACTCTATAAAATAAATTGTAACTATTATGTGTTTGTCTTATTGCAAATAATTTTTTCCGGCCATTTCTTAGGCCATCGTATATATAGAAA
>NW_017280636.1:0-200 GCF_001594075.2 Trachymyrmex cornetzi
TTAGCTAGATATATATTTGAACAATTTTGTTTGGACTATTAAAATAATTATTATCATTTGATCGGTGATTTTTGTGTGACTCATTGTCAGTTATTTTATTTGAATGATAAGTTTTTGTTTGATGCATGAATTTGTTTTATTTTATATTAATTTATTCGATGGATTTTAATACACCGCCACAATTTTTATTTTGCGATCTC
>NW_017280637.1:0-200 GCF_001594075.2 Trachymyrmex cornetzi
AGAATAATGAGATGAATCAATTGATGGAAAGAACCCAGTGAGAAATGACAATGAAATCGATGTCGAATAAACGTTGATTCGATTCTATTGTCATTTCTCACTGCGAAAACACATAGCTGCTTATTTAAAAAATTATCTTACATACATATTAATTTTAAAGCAACTATGTGTTTTTCATCTACCAATTGATTCATCTCATT
>NW_017280638.1:0-200 GCF_001594075.2 Trachymyrmex cornetzi
CCTTAGGCTCTAGGAGAGCCGGTGGTCTAAAGGGGGACGAAGTGGAAGCCTCTCTCGAGATCGTTTCTCCACTGAGCGGACCTTGAGACGAACGCACGCGCTAAGGCGCAAACTGGATCATTGTGCCGTGAGAGCACATTTTGATACCAGATTTGTCAGTGCGTTCGATGCCCTTATTATCGGCTTTGGAAATGAATCCA
>NW_017280639.1:0-200 GCF_001594075.2 Trachymyrmex cornetzi
ATTTTAACGGTAGCCACTTTTCCATATGATTAGTGCGTGGTCTTTTCGTTGTCATCAGTGCAGACAAGTCGGTCATAAAGCCATAGACTGTAAGAAGAACACCAGTTTTCCTGTTGTCAAAAACGCAGAGAACATGAATGTAAGTATATACAGAAGCAGTTTTTCAAGCAATTAAGGAAGAGGACAACTCCGGCTGGTGT
>NW_017280640.1:0-200 GCF_001594075.2 Trachymyrmex cornetzi
TAAATGTACAGAAATGTGAAGATGACAATACTCTTGTCATCGAAGACACAGCCCTTGTACATACTGATCATATCCAACAGCATGAGCTGTTGGATAAGATAATAAAAGAACAAAAATGTGTAGATAACTATGAAACGACCTTACTTTGCGCGGACGTAGCTCGTCGGTCATGGGCTGCGGCCAGGGTCGCAAAGAGGTTC
>NW_017280641.1:0-200 GCF_001594075.2 Trachymyrmex cornetzi
CATACTGAATTGTGATGTCAGAAATGAGAAGTGACACATTAACTTTTTCATTACGTCCCGTTTAGAAATAAAAACAATTTGGATAAAACAAAATGAGATTGTTATAAAATGTAAAATGGACAAAAACTATTCTTATCCCCACTGACAGTCAGTAAATAATTGAAAAAGTGATAAAAGGAACATGTAAGTAAAAATTGAAT
>NW_017280642.1:0-200 GCF_001594075.2 Trachymyrmex cornetzi
TTTATTCAGATAGAAAACTTTACATTAAGTATTGTATAACCAGAGGACTGCGATGATCTTCTGCTCAAGTGAAGAGACGCAGTAAACGGAATTTTTTCTTGGAATCTGCAAAATGTATCGACTAAATTTGGAAAAAGGAGGCTAAATAGATAGCAACGAGACAGCTCGTAACGTGAATCGTATCCAGAAACTTCCCATCA
>NW_017280643.1:0-200 GCF_001594075.2 Trachymyrmex cornetzi
GTCTCATTTATCTGAAATTATATCAACATAAAACGAAAGTTTGTAGTAAATCTGAAAACTTTGTATTCAGTGAATAAAATTTCAAATAAAACTTTGACATAATGTAATTTCATTCTTGCTTGTGCTTATTATACTAGTTATAAATAGTTATTAATGATTTTGATCTATTATAATATATACCTTATTATAAACAGTTTGAC
>NW_017280644.1:0-200 GCF_001594075.2 Trachymyrmex cornetzi
TGACAGTCCCTCACGCGTAGTGCCATAGCATTCCATCTATGGAGGCAGAGTTAACAACAAATATTTATTAAAAATCAATTCAATTAAAAATCAATATATTCGTAGTATGAGGCAATTGCGAGCTACAAAGGCGAAGATGTGTAAATTTTGTAATAACCGAACAACTAAATCCAGTTGTTCATAATTAATGTTAAACAAAT
>NW_017280645.1:0-200 GCF_001594075.2 Trachymyrmex cornetzi
CGTTTTATCTTTAAATTACTTGTATTGTGTAACGACACGTAACCTCACTGTTACTATATTACTGATCTCTTTACGATTCTATACAATACTTATTATTCGTGTACTTTGCCATCTTAATTTCGTATAAACGACTTAAATTCTTTCCTTGTATCAATTTTAAAGAGAATATACGTGTTCCTCATACTTAGTTTTGGTTTGAG
>NW_017280646.1:0-200 GCF_001594075.2 Trachymyrmex cornetzi
AGTGTGTTATTTTTCCCCCGGAAAAGACGATGTCTCGTTCCCACTTCTCGTTATGCGTGCGCGCTACTCGAATCGGCGATTATTATGCGAGCGCCTCGAGCATAGGAGAACGAGCGAACGAATAGGAGACCTCTGCGCGAGGCCTCGCGCCTCTCCACCTAAGGTAGAGACGCGAGAAAATTACAACATAATCGTTACGT
>NW_017280647.1:0-200 GCF_001594075.2 Trachymyrmex cornetzi
TAAAAAATTCCAAGTATTTAATTCATTTTTAGGTAGATCCCTTGGAATATGCTTAATATAAAATTTTAAGTTAATATTTAATAAGTCATATAAATGCTCTAATAAGAACATTTAATTAATTATTTAGTAAATTACCTTTTAAATCTTATATTTAAAAAATATTATCTGACCTAATAACCTTATATATTTTCATATTCACG
>NW_017280648.1:0-200 GCF_001594075.2 Trachymyrmex cornetzi
GATCGGGGATAAGCAGTTTTAGCTATAGGAATGTACCGGATAGTAAAATTATCGGATATCCGATATCCGGTCGGAGCAATTATCCGACCAGATGTTCCTGAATTTTTCCCGGATATCCGGTAGGATATCCGAAACATGGCTTCCAAAAAAAGTAAGTGAAAAATGGCGATAGTAATTTTCTTTATCTTCCCAATGTGAAA
>NW_017280649.1:0-200 GCF_001594075.2 Trachymyrmex cornetzi
TGATAATACTTGTAAATGTGATTGTAATTTTTTTTAATGTTCATTAAAACTAATGACACGTATAATTTGTATCTTTATCAAATTAATTAAATGTAAGACATGCGTATAAGAGCGATGTGTAAATTTAAGATTTTAAAAGCGATGCGTAGATTTAAGATAGATTTAGGATTAGATTAAAAATTGATAATACTTGTAAATGT
>NW_017280650.1:0-200 GCF_001594075.2 Trachymyrmex cornetzi
ACTACATTTTTTCACATCCTATGCCATGGCATTTTCTGACGAGATTCGACAAATCTTGCGTTTTCTGATTGAGTGCTTATCACCATGGATTGCGGTGGGATGACGGAATGGTCTCTTACAGCATGGCGAGACGTTTAATTACGGAAGCCGTGTTAGAAGAAGATGAAGCTCTCGTATATGTCAAGGGATATGAAAAACGT
>NW_017280651.1:0-200 GCF_001594075.2 Trachymyrmex cornetzi
TCAAGAACGGCAAGAGCCATTTGCTCGCACTTTGTCAGGATTACTTCAGGAGGCCGTAAATTCACCGCCGTTTTATGTCCTCATCGATAAATCTCGTAAAATTTAACAATTATGATACACGAATACAATATTTTTCAAAAACGACATTGACACGATATCGTACGAAATGATGGAAGCGCTGGTTTGATTTTGCGCAATCG
>NW_017280652.1:0-200 GCF_001594075.2 Trachymyrmex cornetzi
GGAAATATTAATATCAAAAGAAGGAACATTCGAGGAATTAGAGAGTCGCGCTATAGATGCCGAAAGAGAACTCGAAACCGTAAAAGCGATAAGACAAATAGTACTTGGAGAAAAAACGCCTAGCGATAATAAACATACAAATAGCGCGCCTGTGCGTCGGGTAGGTGCCGAGACGATAACGTGCCAATACTGCCATAAAA
>NW_017280653.1:0-200 GCF_001594075.2 Trachymyrmex cornetzi
TGATAATATTATGGATTAATTTTCATCACTTTTACAGGCATAAAAATTATTAAATGATTCTTATATATACTTTAACATTTCTAGAAAATATTTGTAAAATTGTGTATTAAAATAAAAATGTATATAAATGTTATAACTAATTACAAATGAGAGAAATGTACTTTGATAAAAATTATCAGATAAAAATTCAAAAAGTGTTA
>NW_017280654.1:0-200 GCF_001594075.2 Trachymyrmex cornetzi
TCAATTATCTCTATAGCTAGAGAATAGACTTTTACTTCTTGCATTTTTATCAAAGATTTTTCTCGAACACAAAATAAAATAAGAATTTTCTTTTCCTTTTCCGACAAAAATAAAATACCGAATTGGATATAATTAACTTTTTTATCGTGTACAAAAAAATATTTAGCAAACGCAAAAAGGTTCTATCAGTATTGAGACAA
>NW_017280655.1:0-200 GCF_001594075.2 Trachymyrmex cornetzi
TCGATCTTGACGATGCGATCGTCAAAGATCGGCTCACCGGTAATATTCAAGATATCAATTATTTCAAAAATTGCGCACCGCGAATCCCAAAGATTGTAAAAATTTAACGTTCAACGCTCTAAGCTTCTTCTTGCTGATGCAACCAGATGAGCGAGTGTTGTCGAGTTGTGACGTCACCGGCCTTGTAAAGAATTCTTTAT
>NW_017280656.1:0-200 GCF_001594075.2 Trachymyrmex cornetzi
ATACTTTTATATGCAGAATAATTAGAGAAATCATATTGTGTAAAAAAATCATTCAATTCCATTAAAAAAAATGGAGGTGATCTTGAAATCTCCGAAGCGCCTCCACATCCATAGCAAAAGTTAGTATATTATACCCTCCTCCCCTGCCCATGATGCTATACAACTTCAATAAATATATTATTACATATCTCTAAAAATAG
>NW_017280657.1:0-200 GCF_001594075.2 Trachymyrmex cornetzi
CTCAAAGAGCCAACATTCTACAAACTACTGTATATAACTGGTACGAACTACCGTATATAACTGGTCCCATAAAATTATATCAATCACTTCCCAACACCAACGGATCAAAATTCAACCGAAACCGAAATGTCAAGAAACATTCATATCGCACTTGTCAAGTTTCTGATAATATTTACTACTCTCTTTCTATCACGGGCGCA
>NW_017280658.1:0-200 GCF_001594075.2 Trachymyrmex cornetzi
GATCATTTGTTGTCGGTAGCGTTCAGTATTAATGGTTTCGCCAGGTTTTAGCAGCTCATAATAAATCACATCTTTCTGATCCCACCAAACACAGAGTATTGTCTTCCGTCCATAACGATTTGGCCTTGCAATCGATATCGATGGTTCGCCTGGAGTTACTCATGATCTTTTACGCTTAGGATTCTCAAAATATATCCACT
>NW_017280659.1:0-200 GCF_001594075.2 Trachymyrmex cornetzi
GATATCCTTTTGGTCTTTTTAATATGTCCCTTTAGCTTATTAAACTATTAAACTATTAAACTTCAAATTTACATTCTGAGATATCCTTTTGTCTTTTTACTTATGTCCCTTTAGCTTATTTACAATTATGATTTGAGATTTACTTTTATCAAATTAATTATTCTAAGTTAAACATACTTGGCACACAATCTTTTTACTCA
>NW_017280660.1:0-200 GCF_001594075.2 Trachymyrmex cornetzi
GTGAGTTGAATCGATTTGTCACTGTAACTGTAATAAGTAGCGCCATCATAAGTTATAATCTACTCTTTGCTTTCGTATTCTTTGTTTAGTTTGTTGTCTCCCATTTTTTTAGATATACGGCATTTTTAGCGGATGGGATGAATTCAGTGCACTAAATGCAATAAATAATATATATATTTATTGTAATTATTATTTATTAT
>NW_017280661.1:0-200 GCF_001594075.2 Trachymyrmex cornetzi
ATGTATATTAGTAGATATTAAGTATATCCTTAGGCAATATTTATTTGAAATGTATATTTTTGATTTTTTTTTTTTATTTTTTTTTAATCTATGAATACACATATTTTCTTATTAGAATGTGATTAATGTATTCTTAGGTCTTAAATGATTCTAAATTTTTATTTTATCGCTTAATTTCTATAATTTTCTTGTGCACAAAT
>NW_017280662.1:0-200 GCF_001594075.2 Trachymyrmex cornetzi
CCCCTGTTCAGCGTCACGTCAGGCTGGGTTGGATCAGGTTGAGAACGTAAACAAACGCCGGGTGCGCCAGTGCCGCATCGAAATTTGAATCTCTCGCGTCTCTCCCGGTCTCCCGCGACTGTCCGCCTTGAAGAATCCTCCGTTGGAAAGTGAAAGGTTAGCTTTCGATCGTCCGCACAAGCCATGAGCGAAAAAAATCT
>NW_017280663.1:0-200 GCF_001594075.2 Trachymyrmex cornetzi
AAATTTAATAAATTTTTTGAGTCATTTAAAGCAGATTTTGATTCTCTTAATATAAAAAATAACGATCTATATGTTTGTTCATTCATTATATGAATTATATTGAAATAATGATGAAATTTAAAATAAGAATCTAGCAGAAATTAAAAAATGTAATTTTCAAAAACTGAGTGCATATTAAAGGCGATTACGCATACAATACA
>NW_017280664.1:0-200 GCF_001594075.2 Trachymyrmex cornetzi
CGCCTCGCGATATCGAACGGCTATCAGTCCATTATAAACAGATATCAGACTGATGTTTAACAGATTTAACATCTATCGAACTGATATTTAACAGCTATTAGACTGATATTTAACAGCACTAAACAGCTATCAGACAAATAGCTGTTCATAGTAGATTGATAACAGTCTAATAGCTGTTTAGAGCTGTTAAATATCAGTCT
>NW_017280665.1:0-200 GCF_001594075.2 Trachymyrmex cornetzi
CCCCCCCGACCCCCCTCCCCGTAGTTACATGCCGGAGGCATGTGCAATCTGGGACACTCTTCGGAAGCAAGATGTTTCGAGTTGCCGCAACGCGCCCAACGCGGTTTGCCCTTGCAATCGGCACTGACATGGCCATAGCGCAAGCATGAAAAGCACATGAGGACTCTAGGAAAATAAGGAAGGACGGGAAAGCTAACATG
>NW_017280666.1:0-200 GCF_001594075.2 Trachymyrmex cornetzi
TTTCTACTCGCCTCATGCTTAGCACGTATAAGGTTAGAGATTCCTAAAATTCCTGTAGTGAAAATAGATTCCTGTAGTGAAATTAGATTCCTGTAGTGATTAGAAAATTATATTAGATTATTATTTGTTCTGTGTAGAGTTTAATGTGTAAGTGGTTTTTGTTTTGTAGTAGGATTTATTTTGAATGTAGTATTAGTTTG
>NW_017280667.1:0-200 GCF_001594075.2 Trachymyrmex cornetzi
TGATCGGTGGAGCGGCCAGCGTGGCGAAAACGGTGAACGACAGCAAAGCCGCGCGACGTCAGCATGAAGAGCTGCAACGTCACGATCGAGCGATGGAACAGGACTATATCTCGCTCCGTACAAATACGGACTGTACCTCGGTCCGTACAAACGCGGACAGGGCGTAGCTGCGAAGAAAAAAAAACGCCAAACAGATAAAA
>NW_017280668.1:0-200 GCF_001594075.2 Trachymyrmex cornetzi
ATTGGACACGAGCCACTCACAGCGCTTGAGACTACAAAGCTCCTAAGCACCGGTCGCTGTGGTCGGTGGTGTCTAAGTCCGGATCTACAATAGAGTTTTAAGCCTTAAACCATAAGAAATGGGCGAATCACAGTCGTTTATTCTTCTCGGATTCAACTGTAATTGGTCAATTTCTTACGGCTTAAGGCTTAAAACACCTA
>NW_017280669.1:0-200 GCF_001594075.2 Trachymyrmex cornetzi
TCAATTCTCTGTTCCCTGCGCACTCAATTTAATGAGACGGGGAATATCTACAAAGAATTAAGCATAAAACCTACAACTTATTTCTCAAGTATTCTTTTTACTCAGTAATAGAGTTTTAGTAACTTGAGTGGAATAAACATATTGTTTTACTCAGACTCAAACTCTTATGACTAAATCAATTATTCCAGCATCGTGGTTAT
>NW_017280670.1:0-200 GCF_001594075.2 Trachymyrmex cornetzi
CTTTTGAAACCACTCACGGCAACTTCTTTCACTTAAGGCAGCCTCACCATATGCTTCTACAAGTAATCGATGCGCCTCAGCTGCAGATTTCTTCACATTAAAGAAGTAAATCAAAAGCTCCCGCAAATGACGTTTACTCGGCTCAAAACTTGACATTTTCGCACGAAAAAAGATATATGATGCTGATACAAAATCGCTAA
>NW_017280671.1:0-200 GCF_001594075.2 Trachymyrmex cornetzi
TGAGAGAATACCACTACTCTAATATACTACAATAGTATTGTTCGCGTTTAATATCGTTCCCATATTCCCGATTCCCCTCCATTCCTCTAACGCGATCAGTAAATATTCTTTTCAAATCAATGAAGAGAAAAATAAACCTATTTTCGGTTAAAGCGGATCTTAATGTTTAAATATTTCAGAGTAAAATAAACATATCCAAT
>NW_017280672.1:0-200 GCF_001594075.2 Trachymyrmex cornetzi
TTTGATACTCAAAAAATTTTTAAGAAATCTCCGATTTTAAATTACATTGATTTGTACAATTTTTATACAAGAAATTCTACGATTCGTTGAATAAGTTCTAGTTACGTATGGATGTGTGTTGATTAAATGCATTAAAATTTTTTTTTTTTTGAAAAATTTGAATAATTTCTAGAATTGTATTGGTATAAACCACCGATGTG
>NW_017280673.1:0-200 GCF_001594075.2 Trachymyrmex cornetzi
AACTGTAGGAAAGAAGAAAGTTACACAACAATATAATATATACCATATTAATCTATGTATTATCTCTCTGTATTGTCACTAATACTTATACAACAATATATACATAACTTATTAATCTACGTATTATTTTTGCCATTTGTTGCGGGATGAAAGAAGTGCTTCACGTATATCCTTTCTCCTCGCTTTATTTTCTCATACTC
>NW_017280674.1:0-200 GCF_001594075.2 Trachymyrmex cornetzi
TATGCCCGTTGGTCTCGTCCGGATGGACCTCCCACCCTCCGTTTTTTCTTTCCCACCCTAATTATAATCGATTTGCCTCCAGTTCTTTGAACGTATGAAGTGACGACGCAATGGCGGCGTCTGGGAGCGCTGAGGCTCGTGGCGGAGGGATACACATAATGGCGCGCGTAGCGGAGGGATACACTTGAGGGCGCGCATGG
>NW_017280675.1:0-200 GCF_001594075.2 Trachymyrmex cornetzi
TCAAAAAATTAAAGACGAAGCATCACAAAATGAGAAAATTTTATTAAAATTACAAAATTTTTTTATAATGTATTTTTTAATAAAATTTTATTAAAATTACAAAAAAAACTTGGTGCGCTGTTCTAGACCTCAAAATAGGAGTGTGAATAAGTTCTCGCCGTTTCACCATCAGATGGCGGTATAAAAAGTTTGTGTGTATA
>NW_017280676.1:0-200 GCF_001594075.2 Trachymyrmex cornetzi
ACGGCCAGTATCAAAAGCAACCGCTGCGCGCGGCGAGTCGCGAAACTAGGCGCTAAAGTAACGGAGTAAACACAGAGGAAATAAAAGTTCCCGCGTAAAACGAAAATAAATATCCCAGCCCAACCGCGGGGGAAGGTTTGAGTAGGGAGTGTTAAATGCTGAGGTTATTAGACTTGAGGAAAGCTAAGGGTAATCGAACT
>NW_017280677.1:0-200 GCF_001594075.2 Trachymyrmex cornetzi
CTAGTAAATTTGCTCACTTTTGTAATTTTCACCTTGTTTGAAGATACAGAATCGACCCCCAGGTGTCTAGGAGCTTTGTAGTCTCAAGCGCTGTAAGTGGCTCGTGTCCAATTGAGCCGTGTTCAACTAGGTGCCACCCGTTGCGCGGTCTTGCGATAGATGGTGCTGGCATATGTTAGATAAGAACAGATGTATGCGTT
>NW_017280678.1:0-200 GCF_001594075.2 Trachymyrmex cornetzi
CCGCACCGCCGATTCCCAAAGTCCCCCAAAATGAGGGGATCGAGCAGGTATAAAATGCCACTTTATTTGTTCGGAAGCTGCATATTCTTGGACGGAATTCTTAAATTCGTTAGTCTCAAACACTTGCCGTAATTCGTGTTCTGCTCCGACGAAATTAGTTCCATTGTCGGAGTATAGGTTCGCAACTTTTCCTCGCCGAG
>NW_017280679.1:0-200 GCF_001594075.2 Trachymyrmex cornetzi
TCTGCCGTTAGTGGTTTCCGATGTAGGAAGTAGGCGAGTCACTTGAACCGTGCGCTTTTATGCAACACTCTTGTTCTTCTCGTGGATGGTATAGACCGGACCAGCGTGCTCCGTCAACGCCACCGAGGAATGCAGAGACTCCGACATTACTGACGCGGTACGGTGCAGCGGACGCGTTCACCGTGTTTATCGTCGCTGAC
>NW_017280680.1:0-200 GCF_001594075.2 Trachymyrmex cornetzi
CGAACTTTTATATATCGTACGCAGGAATTGGATCATCCTCACATGTTGCTGCAAAAAGATACGAGTTACCTGAAGAGCATGGTGCAGGAGACCGGCAAGGCGATGGCGGAGGTTCAGGCTTCCGTCGCTCATAACTACTATCAGAATCGTGGATTTACGGCGTTTTGATGTATCCACGGAGTTAACTTTTTGCAATTGCG
>NW_017280681.1:0-200 GCF_001594075.2 Trachymyrmex cornetzi
ATAAAAATTACAATTCGCTCTCAATCGCAAGCAAAAATATAATAAAACTCACAGTAGTTAATAAAATTCGCTCAGAATGAGTTGGAAGTTATGTGAACGTTGTAATAAGTAACAATATATGCTTCTGATTATCAGTAGTAAAATAAAAATAATTCGTATCTGTTAAAAAGAACATAAATATTTTAAACATATAATATTGA
>NW_017280682.1:0-200 GCF_001594075.2 Trachymyrmex cornetzi
TGTACGCGGGAGGAAGCACGTCCTCCCCCAGCTCTCGCGTCACTTCACTCGTGTCCGTTAGCTGTCTTCGCGCAGCCCGTTCCCCTCGAGAGCGCAGGAGAGTCGAGACAGAGGAGCCCCGTATCCAGCCCTCCTCTTCCGAGGAGGGTGCACGACTCCTTTCGCGCACTCTTCTCCTCTCAGCATCCCTTAGATCCTCT
>NW_017280683.1:0-200 GCF_001594075.2 Trachymyrmex cornetzi
CTTTATTGAACACAGTCACGGATAGCAATTTGAGACTTTCTGATTATCTATATTGTACTAAAGGTACAATTTGGACATTTATAAAATGTTTTTACTGCATAAATTTTATAAGTTTACACGAATTACTATATTATGACGGTCGTTTGAAAAGTTTTGAGCCTCAACATGAAGATGGCATTACTTGTCAAAACTTTTCTGGT
>NW_017280684.1:0-200 GCF_001594075.2 Trachymyrmex cornetzi
TTGTGCTAATTTGCGATTTACGAAAATTGTTCCGCGAAAACTCCTTTATTTTAATTCCATATCTATGTGAAATATGTAAGAAGATGACAAAGCTGTGTGTGCGTTAAAAATATTATTTTTATTTAACTTCCTCCTCTTTTACAGGAAGTATTTTCACTTTTTTAACTTTCATAATGGTAGATAATTTATTATTTAAATCA
>NW_017280685.1:0-200 GCF_001594075.2 Trachymyrmex cornetzi
GCCTCAGTGCGCCCCGCGCTCCCCTCAGAGGACCAGAGTTAGAACCGCTACACTATACCTACTTCTAATTCTTGTCGGTCCGAATAAAAAAAAAAATCTTATTATTGTAACGAAAAATCTTATTATTGTAACCTAGACTAACGAATTACTTTTCAGAGTCAATAACTTGTAACGGTAATTAATTACTTTTTGAAAGAGAA
>NW_017280686.1:0-200 GCF_001594075.2 Trachymyrmex cornetzi
TCCAGAGCGATCGCGCTCACGTCAAAGTTCGCAACGTCTTTGACCCATTGAAATTCGGCGTATAGCAATGGTTGACACATCGCCCAACCGTACAAGTTGTTAACGTCGTAGTACATTAACCCCTTAGCTGTCAGGCAAAAATCAGCTTTTCGTGCCATTTTTGTCTTGGAAAAAAATTTTCGTTGATTTATCCTATAATT
>NW_017280687.1:0-200 GCF_001594075.2 Trachymyrmex cornetzi
CCACTGAGGTTATTCGTGCCAAAGGTAAGAGCTGGAAGGAGTTTGTGACTAAGCAAGGTAACCGTGAGGCATATGGCATTGTGTATAAAATTATGACGAAAAGAATTACCGCTGATGAGGTCTTAAGCGGTATAAACAGCGGTACGGGCTTTACAGGAAGCTGGTGTGAAACAGCTAAAGCTCTCCTGGATGTCTTGATT
>NW_017280688.1:0-200 GCF_001594075.2 Trachymyrmex cornetzi
TGATCGTTTTTTACGTATCTTCTGTACGTGACATTGTCAGGTAATTTGTTCGTCGACTATTACTAAAAGCTTTAACTTTTAATGTAGATACATATATATATGCATGTATACACGCACATTAGCAAATGTTTCGCACGCACTGCAATTATTTGAGACATCACATAAAATGGAATTAATATTAAATAATAGAGAACATTATA
>NW_017280689.1:0-200 GCF_001594075.2 Trachymyrmex cornetzi
TATGTAGTGCGAAAAAAATATATATGTTAATTACTTTACTTAGGTTTCGCATCTATTTCCTTTTTTTTCTTCTTTTCCTTCTTATCTATTAAATTACGTATTAAGCGTTCGTTCTATATAAATTATTAAACAAAGATGTCAACATATAAGGGAAGAGAAATAGTAAGTACACATGGTAAATGTATGTGAGCTCGCATGGT
>NW_017280690.1:0-200 GCF_001594075.2 Trachymyrmex cornetzi
ATTTCTTATAAACACAAAGCAAGGACGGATTTACACCCGCTAACGCTAATGACGGCTCTCACGGCCGAGTCAAGTTGAAAGTGGCTAATTTAGGGTTTGCAAGGTAGAAAGTCAGTAAAGACCCAAATCACAGAATGTACTTCACCAACTCTCTTTAAACAATTTACGTTATACAATTAATTAATATTTCTTAACAGTTG
>NW_017280691.1:0-200 GCF_001594075.2 Trachymyrmex cornetzi
CGCAGCAAAATATATAATAATAAATTAAAAATTAAAATTAATATGTGTAAATCGCGCACACTCACACACACACACGAGTAAAATACAAAAATATCGATACGCGCCATACACACTCGGACAGTCAGGGCCCCACAAACAGTTATAGCGTTTTCGGCCCGACCGGGTTTGCACCAACCTGGGTTGGATTAATGGCGTTTTGC
>NW_017280692.1:0-200 GCF_001594075.2 Trachymyrmex cornetzi
AGCTATTTTGAAATACTTTCTTCACTTCTAGGAAGAGAAATTCACTGAATTAGATTAAATATACATCAAAATTATAAATATCAAACAGTTGATTGAGATATTCATTATAAATATCATTTTAAAAAAGCGGATTTTTCGAAATCACTTACCTCCATAAAATCGGCGTAAATAAAACCCTGTTCCAGCCCGATGAAGAGCGT
>NW_017280693.1:0-200 GCF_001594075.2 Trachymyrmex cornetzi
AATTAAATGGTTATTAAAAGAACACCATCGTAAAATATTGAGAAGCATGCGTGATGTAGAGTATTATTGCGTGAGAAATAAGGGCATCATATCGTCGAACAATAATTCCATTCTCGAGTCCTCCAATAGTGATTCGAGTTTCCAATATCTATTCCATAAACCCAACAATACGAACTTTATTCGAGACACTGTTGAAATCA
>NW_017280694.1:0-200 GCF_001594075.2 Trachymyrmex cornetzi
ACGTTAAGTTAATATATTAATCTGTTGTTTTATTCAATTACATATAAAAATTTAAATAATTTTTATCAATGACTCATAATAGTTTCAATTTATATGATCCCGAATTAACACCAAAATTAATACCAATATAAAATCGTCAGAAAAATATTCAACATAACAAGATATAATTCAACGGAGAGATTTGGCTTCCCATTTTAAAT
>NW_017280695.1:0-200 GCF_001594075.2 Trachymyrmex cornetzi
GATCACGTTACCAAACGCCGCTACTTTGGGTTTCCGTGTGATAATATCGATTCAGTCAAATATTACATCATATTCTTTCATTTGGTCAAGAAATCAAATTGACAAGATTGTCTGTTCGTAACCATATTCATTAACAGGCCTTTAAAATTTTTCAATATAAAAAACTTCCATATCATAAAAATGAGAAATAAATTAATTTA
>NW_017280696.1:0-200 GCF_001594075.2 Trachymyrmex cornetzi
AATCAAATGAAGCATTATATTTTTTTCCGTTATGTATGAAAAATGGATTTTCGGAATCGACATCAAGTTGATTGTAAGCACTTTGGTTACTTGTGCCTTGATCACATGTTACAAGTTGCACATCAGCCCCTGTTTCACTCAATCTATCTAGACATTCTTTTAATAATGTTACTATGACATCTGCTTTCATACACTTTCCC
>NW_017280697.1:0-200 GCF_001594075.2 Trachymyrmex cornetzi
AAATAAGAATTCTAGTAGATTTTACTAGAAATATAGTATCAACCAGAATTCCGGTTGTCTCAACTAGAATTCCAATCAATTTAACCAGAAATTTCTGATTCGTCCATTTTCAACCGGAAATTTTTTTCAGTGTGTACTTCAAAAGTAGACAACTAAAAAGAAATTAAATTTCCCAGAAAAAGAAAAAAATATTTTTTTAC
>NW_017280698.1:0-200 GCF_001594075.2 Trachymyrmex cornetzi
TTAACACTAATATGATATGGATTATGGGTTTTAAATCCACACTATGATGATGTTGATATAAATAGAAGTTTGAAATCTACACCATGGTGTTAATATTAACATCAACATAGCGAAGAATTATACAAATACCGCATGGATATTAAATCCACACCGATATTTTTTAAAGTGTGGGTAATTGCATTTTGACTCTTAAACCCAGT
>NW_017280699.1:0-200 GCF_001594075.2 Trachymyrmex cornetzi
ACGCGGTCGAGCGCCAGCCCGCATTTAAGATTGATCCAGCGATCAATATAAGAGGCCACCCACAGAGCGATCGACATTTGGAATCTCAGAGTGAGCTCATAGGGCCTCTGAATCTAGTAGATCACTTTTTGGTACCACGGAGCGAGCTCTCACGGGCCTCCGCTACTCCTCGGAGTGAGCTCTCACGGGCCTCCGCTACT
>NW_017280700.1:0-200 GCF_001594075.2 Trachymyrmex cornetzi
TTTTAAAAAATGAAGATAATCTTCATATTTTTTTGAAGATCTTTATCTAGAAGAAAAACAACACGACCAAAATATATCCCCCTTGAAACCGTTCCACTTTCACATACCTGAAATATTTTTTCCTAAATCATAAAAACGACGGAAGATATTTCAGATGCTCGAGTTAGGTGGGACATCCTGTATATGTATATATACTTTGA
>NW_017280701.1:0-200 GCF_001594075.2 Trachymyrmex cornetzi
TGTAATTATTTTAATATTCCAACAAATTATTTTCAGACTTGTGTCAAGCTAAATTTTTATATATTCCAGCGTTCTTTTCATGTATTTACATATCGAATAACGACGAAAGTCAAAGAAATCATGTGATCTATCCAGATCTAACTAAAAATGATAACATTTCGTTTTAAGTAACCTGAGAGATACAAATGTCAGACTCTAGC
>NW_017280702.1:0-200 GCF_001594075.2 Trachymyrmex cornetzi
TTTCACTGGATTGATAGAACCGTTGACTTACGAAGAAGCCATTACTGGATCAGATGCTGAAAAATGGAAAGAAGCCATCAGAGAGGAACTTGACTCTCATATCAAGAATCGTACTTGGAGACTGAAACCTCTACCACCTGATAAAACGACCGTCGGATACAGATGGGTTTTCAAGGTGAAGGAATCATCAGATGAAGGTC
>NW_017280703.1:0-200 GCF_001594075.2 Trachymyrmex cornetzi
GATAATCTAAAAGAATACACTAATAACAACGAGCGATCACTCAACTTTGTCTTCTTGAATCCGTTGAATGCTCCCAATGAGAATAGGATTTTTTAAAATTACTATTTCTTTTTCAAAAAATTCTAAACAAATTATCTTTTTTTTTTACTTCCTAAATCAGGTTTTTTCCTTCTATTCCTAAACTATTAATTTTTTTTATA
>NW_017280704.1:0-200 GCF_001594075.2 Trachymyrmex cornetzi
GGTAAAAATTACACGAAAATGCGGTTTATAGCAGTCGAAAGAGTGAATCTTTACCTTTAATTTTTTTTTTATTAAACATTGTACGATTTTTTCACCGAATTATTGAACGATGAAGCAAAAGTGATCACTTCTACTTTAACGTTCAACAACTCGGTGGAAAAAAATCGTACAACAATCAATAAAAAAGGAAATTGAAGGTA
>NW_017280705.1:0-200 GCF_001594075.2 Trachymyrmex cornetzi
CTTTGGATTAATGAAAATTTCTTTGAAAATACAATATCTTATTTTCAAAGAAATTTTTATTAAACCAAAGAAATAATTTGTTTGAATACGAGCAAAGAGATATTTCTTTAAAAGCAAGATTTTTTTTCAGTATATTCATTAGTAAATTGTGTGCGTTTGATATTGTATACTTTGTTTGCGATTTAAGAAATGGCATTTTT
>NW_017280706.1:0-200 GCF_001594075.2 Trachymyrmex cornetzi
AACATAAACTCATCTCTCGAGATATTGACTTTATCTCTCACAAAATTCCACCTCTTATCAATATTTTCAATAGCCAACTCAGTAGGGATATTGATAAACAAGGACACTACATCCAATGAAATTAAACTATGTTCAACTCCAAAACGCGTCCCCTTCAGTCTTTTCACTAATTGAAAGCTGTTGTCAATATTATAAGTCGA
>NW_017280707.1:0-200 GCF_001594075.2 Trachymyrmex cornetzi
TTATTTTGTGACTGAGACAGTTGAACAAACTTCAAGTATAATATTTATCCTTTATAGAATTCACGGGACCTAAGTGTAATTTTGATATGAAATTCATTATACCTCATTCTATCTAAATTTTGATGATATTTTGTCAAATATAATGCATCTGTCGTAAATTCATAGGTTTAAGGTTAGTCGTAAATTAACGAAAATACAGA
>NW_017280708.1:0-200 GCF_001594075.2 Trachymyrmex cornetzi
ATTTATCCTGCATGGACCAATCCCAGTCCATCTCATCCTCTCTTTCTACTATTCTCATTCTTTTAGGTGCCACTTTCTTCTCCTCCTTCCTCTTATGGTTTACTCCACATATTGGTGGACACCTCGTCATCTTTACCTCCCCTGTTTCCCAATTTATCTCTGGGTTATGAGCCGCCAGCCATGGCATGCCCAATATCACG
>NW_017280709.1:0-200 GCF_001594075.2 Trachymyrmex cornetzi
GCGGGTACGCGAGTGGCAACGAGCAATCTCTTGTTTGGCGAGAGATCGACGCCGCGTTCGAGAATCGTATAGTGACGGGCGCGGTGATAAACTTTAATCACATTGAGCCGCGGCAGTATTTAGAAGATGCGAGAGAAATAGTGCTAGAGCGAGTGCGGGACGCTGTGGAAAGACATGGTAGTGTAAAGGTGAACACAGCG
>NW_017280710.1:0-200 GCF_001594075.2 Trachymyrmex cornetzi
GATTAACTTCAACGATGAATACCAGGAAAAACTGAGTCATCGTCTACTTCACATTCATCCCACACAAAATTGCGGCTGAAATCTGAGATAAATAAGAATTTTCCATGTCGATTTCGTAATGCGATCGATTCTAATATAGTAATATAAATAGAATACGATTCAAATGTGGTCTCACGTGATCATGCACAATATAGGTATAT
>NW_017280711.1:0-200 GCF_001594075.2 Trachymyrmex cornetzi
CATGCCAGATCGGGGCCCCGTAAAGGGCCCCGGACAGGACCGCGTGAGCGTACGCACGCCTACTTCCGTCTCCCGGACCACCGAGGTTGGGCATCAGGCCGAGCAAAGCATCTGCCCGCCTGCCCAATCGCGGAGCTAAGCCGTCAAAGTGATCGGCAAAGCCCCAGCGACCATCCAGCGTGAGGCCCAAATACTTCAGA
>NW_017280712.1:0-200 GCF_001594075.2 Trachymyrmex cornetzi
ACCCACTAAAAAAACCCCTGTTCCCTTCACTTTCTTTTTTGAATATGCTATTTGACTGGCCTAGTGGCACTGCGCATTGTGTGAAAGTTCAATATAAGAGCGACAGAGCGACGATTGTAGAGCGACAGAGCGACGATTATATACAACACAGAGAGGACTAATGAAGCGCAAGAGTGGGGGAAGTCATCCGTCGCCACTTT
>NW_017280713.1:0-200 GCF_001594075.2 Trachymyrmex cornetzi
CAGCCTCGGGTGCGCGCGCACGATAATAAATATTGTTGATAAAAAAGCAAATGTTTTATTAAATCGCAATACTCTTATTCTTATGTTATTAAGTCACAATAGATTTATTTAAATAATATATTATTAAATCACAATATCTCACGCATAACTATCTTTGAACAAGACCTTGTTTTAAAACGGAAAAATAAAAATGAGGAGAA
>NW_017280714.1:0-200 GCF_001594075.2 Trachymyrmex cornetzi
TACACAAATTATATGTATTGCTTCTTTATTATTATTACTTTGACAATTATATCAAATTTTTAACTTTTGTTAAGCGTGATTTACACGGCGACTTTTATTCGCTAGAAGCCGCGTCTAATGACGTCATAGCGAATTCGACTAAAAACTTCTTCTAGACGCGGGTTTGCTCTTGTTAGCGTATACTCGCAGCGAATACCGCT
>NW_017280715.1:0-200 GCF_001594075.2 Trachymyrmex cornetzi
TATCGCTGTACGTCGCATTTCAGGTAATAATCGCATTCAACCCTTTATCCTCTCTCTCGTCCGCCTTTTGTGATAATTATACGAAATGAATATAATTTGCCTAGACACAGGCATCGCAACTTTGATGTATACGTACGTAACATTTCCACCGGATAATAACACGTTACGAATTTTAAATGGCGATTTACTGACAAAAGCAA
>NW_017280716.1:0-200 GCF_001594075.2 Trachymyrmex cornetzi
CCCCACTCCCAGCGGCCCGCGCGCCGTGCGATCGGTGGGGACGGTAGGTTGTATATTCGGCAGTAGTAGGCCGGCCGGACGCGCTTATTCGACCATCTTTAAACGTTAATATCTCGTTAACTATTGCGCAACCTACGAAATGGTATAAGAATTTTCGATTCAATTCGGTCCGTTCTACCTGCTCGTGATCGATTACCCGG
>NW_017280717.1:0-200 GCF_001594075.2 Trachymyrmex cornetzi
AAACGTTACACGCGAGCGGTTTACTCCCATTTTGCGTTCACTAACCGACCGATCAACGTTCTAATAGCTGAAAATGATTGGATTCGATTCCACATATTTTTCTGCGAAAAAGCATCTATATAGGTACACTTTATTTATTGTGGTCATTTAAAAGTTATTAACAATTTTTTGTCTGAAATATATAAACTGTGAACAAAAAT
>NW_017280718.1:0-200 GCF_001594075.2 Trachymyrmex cornetzi
TAAGTATTTACATATTCATGGATTTACATAACATATGACGATTTTATTCTCAACTAAGGTTTGATATCCTAAAGTCCGGAACATACAATTCTTGTAATCTTCTTTCGATGTTCTAAAATATCTTATAAGAACGAGAAATAGAATCTTTGTTTGCTGAGAACATATCGTGTAGCTAATTGAAATCATCATGCGACGAAATC
>NW_017280719.1:0-200 GCF_001594075.2 Trachymyrmex cornetzi
ACGAAAAGTTGTAACTTTGTTATAATTTTTTGTTATGTTACCGTTAGTTGATGTTTACTGGGTATTAATGCAAAAAATTTAATTTGTAATACAATATATATTCATGAACTAAATCTTTCTCAAAAGCCTGAAATTTCCGGTCCCTACAATTTTAGAATCTCGTTTCAACGTCCAGTAGGTTTACGACTGATTCTCGTCAA
>NW_017280720.1:0-200 GCF_001594075.2 Trachymyrmex cornetzi
GAAAGTAAAATCTATTCGCAACACCAACGTTCCGCGGACACCAGAGTTAATGTTTTGCCGTCACGATTGTATTTAATCCTTCATCGCCACACTCCTTAAAAGTTCCGTAATTGTCACACTAGAGGTTAAAATGATCTCAGAGCGCATTTAACCGATTGCCGTATTCACTTTTCGATCTATAAAGTAAAAAAGATTACTTA
>NW_017280721.1:0-200 GCF_001594075.2 Trachymyrmex cornetzi
ATCGAGACCCGAATCCAACCAATCACCATCGCGGAAAAGCGGCAACAATACCGAGCGATACATTCGACTCGGAACGCGAACTTCGGGCGTTTCATGACTTTTTTTATATAGGATATGCAATATTAAATACTATTCTACGTACCAGATATGTAAATATGAAACCGGAATTTTTTAATAGAAAATACACGTTTATTGCATGA
>NW_017280722.1:0-200 GCF_001594075.2 Trachymyrmex cornetzi
GCTGGCGACCTCTTGTCAGCTGACGCTCTTTGCGCTATCACGCTAGCGGCGCTCGCAACAGTATGTTGGAGTCAAAAAGCCGGGGCACGACCGCCGGAGCACGATTTTCGGAAAACAGCTTAACGAATCACAAGTATGAGTTACGAAAGATCGTTTAGCGAATTACAAGTACGACCGACACGTTATCGAAGTACATTCCG
>NW_017280723.1:0-200 GCF_001594075.2 Trachymyrmex cornetzi
CACATGAACCATATTGAAATATAGCATTCATAACTTTGTACGTCTGTCCAGCTATTAATATTTCCGTTGTCGGAACAGTACGTAAACTAAATTTGTGTGGTATCTTTACTAACTTATCATTCTCTGAAATAAAAGACATTAAGTGATTAATAAGTATCTCTTTTATCGAAACTAATTCACTTTTAAATAATATATCATTT
>NW_017280724.1:0-200 GCF_001594075.2 Trachymyrmex cornetzi
TCCGCGCACAAAGATGGTCGGAACTGTTTCCGATTGAATCGTAATCGTAAGTCGTTGTCGTAGAGCAACGCACAATGATTTTACGTATGTCGTTTACGTAAAATCATTGTGCGTTGAAACAGTTCCATCTTTGTGCGCGGATCCATAGTCAGCAAATGCTTTGCCGTAGCCATTATCGAAACACAACACAAAGTCAAAGT
>NW_017280725.1:0-200 GCF_001594075.2 Trachymyrmex cornetzi
TTTTCTTTCAGTGTAGTACTTGAGATTTCCAAAAGAACATCAGCTGATTTATTGATTGAGAATTCGAAACGTAATACGAATAATTTTCAACGTTGTTGACTTCTTTTACTGGCAATAAGCAGATCTATTTTTAGACAGTATATATTAAACGTTTGTTTTGAATTGTCTAGAGGGAGCATCAATGATATTGTACCATACAA
>NW_017280726.1:0-200 GCF_001594075.2 Trachymyrmex cornetzi
TTTCGCAAGCGTCGACGGCTTTATTAGATTTATCGTAATCAAAGATTTTTCAAGGACATGCCGTGACAAGTCACAACATGTCACGACATATTTGGTAGTGGCATTATCGATGCGATTTGATATAAATGCGACGTTGTCAAATAGTGTACATGTCACGTGACTAGATTTTTCACGAACATTCAACATATCACAACATGTTC
>NW_017280727.1:0-200 GCF_001594075.2 Trachymyrmex cornetzi
CTATAAGACAACCACGAGTTGATTTCTAATAATACAATTTATAATATGCTTGTCACTTACAAATAACAGAGCCAAGACTAACTTTTC
Organism: Trachymyrmex cornetzi; assembly: GCF_001594075.2. Lineage (NCBI taxonomy): Eukaryota > Metazoa > Arthropoda > Insecta > Hymenoptera > Formicidae > Trachymyrmex > Trachymyrmex cornetzi. The sequence continues at coordinate 88 of NW_017280727.1, forward strand.
AAAAAGTAAGAATGTCCATTGAATGAAATACTGTTAATAAAAAAAAAATGTATATTATAATGTTGTACTAATTACGTGTTTTTAATATACAATTTATATAACTTTTCCAACTA
>NW_017280728.1:0-200 GCF_001594075.2 Trachymyrmex cornetzi
CCGCCGACCGCCAGAAGGGCCGCCGAGACAGGGCCACCAAGCACCAGGGTAGAGCACGCGGTACCACCCCCGGAAGTGCTACGGCCGATGGGGCCGATGCCACAACCGCCCATCACGGTGGAAGTCGAGCCGGGGATACTGGTGGACGTACCGCACTTCGCGGCACATGTGTCCCGAAAATACACAGCGAAAGCCGGCAA
>NW_017280729.1:0-200 GCF_001594075.2 Trachymyrmex cornetzi
ATTATTAAGTACTAAATATTTTTTTTTCAACACTCATTACCTTTTTTTCTATCAATCTATTGTCTACGACACTGAATTTGCATATATTATGTCCCTCGCTTTATGCATCTACTCTAGCCCAAACACGTCTCCAGAAATAGATGTCTTTATATAAGTAGATTCATGATCTCTCTATGTGACCTTGTAGCGCATCGTTTTGA
>NW_017280730.1:0-200 GCF_001594075.2 Trachymyrmex cornetzi
TCTTCAATTGGGCGCTGGATGATACGGCCCCAATCTCGCAGCGCGACGGTAACCATGTTTTTATTCTCGAGACGAACTACTACTCCTCTTTGCCATGTTTTTCCTTCACGGACAGCTACTAATTCGTCAGGCAATAAGCGATCAGGGTTTTGACGCAGAAATCGTCCCCTGCGTGCCATTCGGTGCGTAAGTTCTTCTGA
>NW_017280731.1:0-200 GCF_001594075.2 Trachymyrmex cornetzi
ATTCTAAATAAAGTGGATCTAACGTATACGTATCATTTTGCAAATTTAAACTCTGTTTCTGTTATTTAATATGGATCATTTCCGAAATCAGTCTTTTATTGAATGCCCTTTCATTATCTAATATTTTAATATTTTCTCAATCAAAGTCATGATGATGACTAATTCTATGTTCCGTTATAACGAAATGTTGCGTAGTGTTC
>NW_017280732.1:0-200 GCF_001594075.2 Trachymyrmex cornetzi
ATCATGTAACTTTGTCCCTAGGGTGGAAATGTGAAAAGTGAAAATTCTTATATGTGTGTGTGTATATGTATACGAACATACATACGTAAAAATTTTCACTTTTCACGTTTCCGCTCTAGCGAAAAAGTTACATGATCCCTACCCAGGTCTGCGTAGAGTTCGGATGTGCTCACGAAATTAAGTTCAAGAGGATCAAACGA
>NW_017280733.1:0-200 GCF_001594075.2 Trachymyrmex cornetzi
ATGTGATGTGTGGACGTTGTCCGATTACCTAAATTATTTAAGAATGGTTTTCTTTGATTTTGTGACTTGTGAAGTGTGTGTTTGTTCATGTCGTATGCTCCAATACGTTCAAATCCATAGAAGGTTTTATAATCAGTCCAGTACTGGCTGACAGAACGTTGGCCGTCAATTGACAGCCAGTCATTTGCCAATGAAACCTC
>NW_017280734.1:0-200 GCF_001594075.2 Trachymyrmex cornetzi
TAGATTAGATCCAGAACTCGTCTTCAGGTAGTTGGAATCAAGCATCGCAGAAATAGGCACGTTTATTCCGGTTGTCCTTTTTATTATTGTACAATAACATTTACTCTTTACCAACGATTTTCACTATGACATACGAGATGGGTTATTTCATATTAGAAATACCCTGGGTATCTCATATTACGATTTCTACGCCTTATGGT
>NW_017280735.1:0-200 GCF_001594075.2 Trachymyrmex cornetzi
TACATCTGTCATTTAATGTACCTGATTCTTATCCGATATTGATACCTTTATATCTTTCCGCTAGATAAAAGAGAGACTCGGAAAGAGTTAATTAAATAAACACAAAAGTAGAAATATAGAAAAATGCGGAATTGAATAGATGGTCTAATATTAGATGAACATCTAATATTAGTCTAATAAATAGTATTGAAGAAATTATG
>NW_017280736.1:0-200 GCF_001594075.2 Trachymyrmex cornetzi
GTTTTGTCAGGTGATAGAAAATTTTACACGCGGAGTAAATTAATTCGTAAAATAGATAGATATGATAAAATAGAGAGATATAACATAACCAAATATTTTTTCTACGAATTAAAGACGTCACTATTATATATGTACATAACCCATTTATTTTATACATAAAAATTTTATAAAAGAATAGGTTTAATAACACAATTACGAAT
>NW_017280737.1:0-200 GCF_001594075.2 Trachymyrmex cornetzi
GAATTAATTTTATTAATTCTAAAGTTAAATTATGACTCCTTTTGACTACATTGCACCATGCTTCATTCCGGATCTACAATAGGTGTTTTAAGCCTTAAGTCGTAAGTTATTGACCAATTACAGTCGAATCCGAGAAAAATAAGCGACTGTGATTCGCCCATTCCTTATGGCTTAAGGCTTAAAACCCTATTGTAGATCCG
>NW_017280738.1:0-200 GCF_001594075.2 Trachymyrmex cornetzi
CAAAATAAAATTATATCAAGTAATACAGATTTTTCTACACTGTATAATACAAAAAGTTTTGTAGTGATTTAGGACCTGGATAAAAAATTTTTTCAATAAGTAGTAGACATGTTTTAAAAAATAATTAAGGATGTATTGCATATATTTTTAAAATAATGAAAAAGTTACGAAAAAAGTACAGATTATTATAGATGGCACTC
>NW_017280739.1:0-200 GCF_001594075.2 Trachymyrmex cornetzi
TCACATGCACCTCTCTTGTCTCTCACCCTTCACTCACACCTCCACCAACTTTGACCCACTGCAACCTCTCCTCCTCCCCCACCCCTCCCCCACCACCCATCCCCATTTTTCGCCCTATCTCGCTATTTTTCGTTCTCTCAACCCCTTTGGTCATCTCTCACCCTCGCCTGCTGAAAGTGTCCAATGGTCACTCAGGGTCG
>NW_017280740.1:0-200 GCF_001594075.2 Trachymyrmex cornetzi
CAGATTACGTCTTGAAAGCGTAACCTCTACAAAATTTCTACTTGTATAATTTCATTTTTTTTTTAAGAAAGTTTAATATAAGTGAAATTTTTAATAACTGACTGATATTTGGCTCATCAACGCATCAAATCATTTCAAATGACAAGTCATTTGGATATATTACTCGAAATTTAAAAAATTTGTATAAAATGAGTATCTTG
>NW_017280741.1:0-200 GCF_001594075.2 Trachymyrmex cornetzi
CCCGGTTCGAGGTGGCCGGTGCATAGCACTCCCACTTACGATTACCCCAATTTACGCAGAACTTATTGGCCCAGTACCAGCCTGTCTAGGCTGCGGTGGCCAAAAAACAGAAGAAGAAGACAAGTGAGTACTAGAGCAAAGGACGGCCGCTCTCTTTCGCTGTCTCGCTCGCTCTCGCGCAGCGGCGAATTCGGCCGAGT
>NW_017280742.1:0-200 GCF_001594075.2 Trachymyrmex cornetzi
CGGCACACCAAAGAGGTAGGATCGAAGATAGCAATAATTAGTGGAACATGAATCGCTGAATTCCTGGTCGGCGGATCGATAATGCTCGCGACACACTGCAGTGTATGACAAGTGATTTACATACCAGCGTGGTATGTAATAATATCTGGCAAAAGTATTGGTGCGCATCGACAGTATTATGCGAAAGACTCGGGAAGCAT
>NW_017280743.1:0-200 GCF_001594075.2 Trachymyrmex cornetzi
CTTAAATGCCTGGTCAACATCAATCGCGATGAAGATTTGAGTTTTTATTTTCAAACAATTTTTCCATTTGAATTATATTCATCAAGCCGTCGTTATTTATACAGTATCTTGTTTAATTATTTCATTTGCATTCATAAATATATATATAGAATAATTGACAAGAAGATTGTAATACAAGTACGAATAATGTATTTGTCAAA
>NW_017280744.1:0-200 GCF_001594075.2 Trachymyrmex cornetzi
CGCGGAGCCTCGAGCGGTGGTAGGGGTCGCTCGCCGGAATCAGCCCGAAATGTGCAAATCTTTGCGAGCACTGTTTTATACGCATGCATGGTGAAAATATATAAGGTGAAGCAATCTGATGGATGCGCAGTAAGAAAATGCATATTTGGACATATTTGATTGGCTATTTCCAGTGTTGCTACCGCCATTATGCGTATTGT
>NW_017280745.1:0-200 GCF_001594075.2 Trachymyrmex cornetzi
GATTTAATAAAATTTCAATTATTCAAAATATTTATATTTACTATAATTTCTTTTGCAATTAATATGTTTATTTCTGATAATTTTAAATTATCTAATAATAAATTTATTAAAAATTTACAAAAATTTGTTTTCACTATTAGTATTTTAGCTTTAATTGGTATAATTTTTTATTTATTTGATGTTTATATAATTAATACAGT
>NW_017280746.1:0-200 GCF_001594075.2 Trachymyrmex cornetzi
GTTAATACTAAATGCCACATTTACCTCTTGCTATCTAGAGTCAAATCTGCCAGAATGAGAGGCAAACACCTAGACACCCATTTCCTCAAAGACAAATATCTAGGTACCCACTTTCTTGAAGGTGAACACCTTGACATCCATTCCCTCGAAGGCGAATACCTAGACACCCACTTCATCAACAGCGAACACCTAGACACCCA
>NW_017280747.1:0-200 GCF_001594075.2 Trachymyrmex cornetzi
TTTTGAATATGGCCATTAATTTTCAATTTTAATATCATCAAAAAATAAAAAAAATTCTCAAAACTTAGGAGGCTCACATTAAGTGCGGTTTCTCCCTTACCTTATATTATCACACACCGCCTGTTTGTTTTAATCGTTAAAATCGACATGGCGTATAAGTGAAAAATGCGTATTAGTGTTTCTCTTTTGAAATCCATTCA
>NW_017280748.1:0-200 GCF_001594075.2 Trachymyrmex cornetzi
AGTGAGGAATTAAGGACAAGACCAATCATAAAGAATTGTACAATTGCAAAGCTACTTTTCTTATTGAACGCAGCCAAACTTAAAGTGTTATGTAAAATGGACAAAAAGCCTTTTTTTTTATCTTTTTTATATTTACCTCATAAACCATAGAACCCTTGTTTAGGAAGGAAGACATAGCGAAACAGCCAGCTACGGCTGGT
>NW_017280749.1:0-200 GCF_001594075.2 Trachymyrmex cornetzi
TTACATTTCTAAAGATAATTACTCGTTTTTAGAGATATTAACACAATGTATGTAACTGACGAAACGGCTCGTGGCATTGCTTGCCAGTTCAATTATTCACGCGAATGACAACAAAGAAACTACGTAACACAGTAACATATGCCACGAAAAAAAAAAACAAGCACCAAACGCGGCTTTGTTAGCTGGTTTGCCTTTACAAA
>NW_017280750.1:0-200 GCF_001594075.2 Trachymyrmex cornetzi
CAGTGAAAATCTTAAAAAAGCTAGAGATAAAACAAAAACAAACAAAAACAAAAAATGTTAAAGTTGAGGTACATTACGGATATAAAATGTATAAATCAAAAGAATTATTTAATAAATTTGTTTAAACCTATAGTAAAATTAATGCAGATAGAGATGGTAATAAAGAAAAACGATATACTGCTAAATTAAAATTTAATAGT
>NW_017280751.1:0-200 GCF_001594075.2 Trachymyrmex cornetzi
TATGTAACAAGTGTATGTATATGAAACCGTCGACTATACTTTTTATGCTTGAACTCGACACAACGTGTCGAGCACATGTATTTCGATTTGTGCCAATATACAAATAGTATAAGCGATAAATTTAAATATTTTGTAAGTTACATCAAAACTGTATTGCAAATTTGAAGTGGTAAACACTTTGCGTAAGATTTATGATAAGA
>NW_017280752.1:0-200 GCF_001594075.2 Trachymyrmex cornetzi
CAGAATCACCCTCATTGCTATCTAGTAATAATAATAAATCAATAAGGTTGATTTTTTATAATTCATACATAATTGTTAATTTAATTTCTATTTTAGATCCATGCAAAAAACGGAGAGTTGAAGCTATTCTGGAGACTTTCATTGATGATATAAAACAAAATAGAGAAACAGCGATGGCCAAGAAGGAAGAAGAGAAGAAA
>NW_017280753.1:0-200 GCF_001594075.2 Trachymyrmex cornetzi
AACATCTATGAAAATGGCTTGAATGGAGCTGAAACGTTCAGTCTTTATTCAAAGTTTATGTAACGTTTTTGAAATACATTATGCCTAAATATAACGCACGAACTACCGCGTGTTAGTACTCTCTGCACTTACCCGTCATTTAGGTAACAATGATTGGGGTTTGAAACATTCATAAATAGTGGATAAGTTTCGAATAATGT
>NW_017280754.1:0-200 GCF_001594075.2 Trachymyrmex cornetzi
GAAATACGTTGTATGTGACCCACTTGTTTCATTGTACTTATAGGCGTACCGTGTTCGTGCAACCACTCTAACAATTTATCGCCATACTTCACCATTTCGTTGCATCCCGGTGGCAAGACATCGGGATAATTTTTGTCCGCAGTCTCGTCGTCCATATTGTCGTTATTATTATTCACAGCATCAAATGTCACTCCTTTTAC
>NW_017280755.1:0-200 GCF_001594075.2 Trachymyrmex cornetzi
TGTATTATTTGCTATGCTCCGTGCTAGCGTTCGCTTGGTAAACGGCCGGGGTGCTATAATGTATCGCGCCGGACGTTACAATATATACATTCAATACATAAATATATTATATATAAGAAAATATAATAAAATTTTTTAAATATATGGGGCATTCTTTCTCAAATCAGCCACCCCCCTGCGCATTTTATTTTTAAAGATAA
>NW_017280756.1:0-200 GCF_001594075.2 Trachymyrmex cornetzi
ATAAATTTTTAGTACTGACAATATAAAATGTTAGATTAAGCCTATTATACCTGTTTTCTAGCCGTACTTACATTGAATCTTTTCCAAGTAACACTTAATAATAAATTCAAGAGCGTTATCTTGACTGATTGTGAAATTTAAAAAAATTCACTGAATTTGCATCAATTTAACGTCACTGTGATACGTCAATGTATTTACAT
>NW_017280757.1:0-200 GCF_001594075.2 Trachymyrmex cornetzi
TCTTATTGTTATTTATTATTTTAAAGTTTGAGAGTCCGATTCAAATTATATTTTGTGATACAACAAAAATCGTTTAGAAATTACTTTTTAAGTAAAAAAGGAACGATTTTTTACAAAAAGATCGATTTGAAATAACTTCAAAGATTTGTGATCGATATTTTGCAAAATGTTGGCTAGAAATTGTCTTTAAGGCTATTTCA
>NW_017280758.1:0-200 GCF_001594075.2 Trachymyrmex cornetzi
TCTTATTGTTATTTATTATTTTAAAGTTTGAGAGTCCGATTCAAATTATATTTTGTGATACAATAAAAATCGTTTAGAAATTGCTTTTTAAGTAAAAAAGGAACGATTTTTTACAAAAAGATCGATTTGAAATAACCTCAAAGATTTGTGATCGATATTTTGCAAAATGTTGGCTAGAAATTGTCTTTAAGGCTATTTCA
>NW_017280759.1:0-200 GCF_001594075.2 Trachymyrmex cornetzi
CCGTGCTGTGCTGCCTCGCGAAAAGATTTGTATCGCGAATAAACATCTTCGGTTCGGGCGGTTCGTTGCGTAAGAGAGAGAGAGAGAGAAACACGCTCGTCCGACCGAGGCAGCAAAAGTATCGCACGAAGAAGAGTCACAAATCGTTCATCGCACCTGAGGAATCCCCCTTTTCGCCATAATGTCAGACATCCACGATC
>NW_017280760.1:0-200 GCF_001594075.2 Trachymyrmex cornetzi
ACCTCGCGGCGAGGCGGTCCGCCTTCGCGGCGCCCTCGGGGCCCCCTACCTCGAAAATGAGGGTCCCGGTTATTGCCCGCCTCGGCCTGAGGTCCTCGATGCCCAAATCTTTGAGGGCAATCGAGGACCTCGCGCGTCGGACCACCTCCGCGTAGCCGGCGGCGTCTGCGCAGGTCAGTGTGACCGCCGCGGAGGTGGGC
>NW_017280761.1:0-200 GCF_001594075.2 Trachymyrmex cornetzi
GTCGTCGACATATCTATAATAGAAAGGTACGTCTTTGTTGAACGACATCAGAGCAACCCCTTCAAGCCTCCTCATCACGAGGTCTGCGACCACAGGTGACAACAAAATAAAAGAATAAAATAAACATAAATACAAAATACAAAATAAAAGAATATGGAGAGGAAGGATATGAACTATAACGTTGTGAACAATGCAATATC
>NW_017280762.1:0-200 GCF_001594075.2 Trachymyrmex cornetzi
TATAAAATGAAAAAATTTTATTTAAATAGAAAAATTTTTCATGTAAAAACACTTGGCGCTGCTGGATCTCGGTATATAAAAATAACATGGTAATATAGTAGTACAGCATGAATGTAAATAAGGATAATAATATAATATTAAATTATATACAATTATCTTTTATAATTTATTTTTATTAATTACCATTCGAATTTTAAATT
>NW_017280763.1:0-200 GCF_001594075.2 Trachymyrmex cornetzi
TCAAAATTTATGATGCGAACGAAATTGTGAGTTTATATTAAATAATGTATCTTTATATATGAAGTTTCAAATTATGTTCCACACACACACACACTTTCCTTTTAATTACATCATCATTGGATTCGACTCTTTTGTTCTTAACACTAAATTTATTAACAGAAAATGAAAGAGACAGAAACGCAAATAACAAGCAAAATATT
>NW_017280764.1:0-200 GCF_001594075.2 Trachymyrmex cornetzi
CCTGGGGCTTTGCCATCTTTGAACGTTTTGGTCGCTATGGCCAGTTCCATCTTCGTAAAGAATAAGGCAGAATCTGACGTTTCTGGCGCTGTTCTTGCTAGATTTCTTACTTCGCCTTGTTTTTGCGTATCTTCATAGCTTAGGTCCTCCGGTACATGTGTACCCAGCAACCATTTTGCCGTTTCTTCTGCGGTCTTTGT
>NW_017280765.1:0-200 GCF_001594075.2 Trachymyrmex cornetzi
TTACTGAGAATGACTTGTCAGACTTTCTTTAATGTAATTCATTATAATGTTTCGACGCGGGCAAATCAATTTATTTATGGGATTCAATTTTACGCGATCGGCTATCTTTACAAGTTCCAAAATTCTTTTAATTTAATGATGTTATAAATCGCCAGATATACAAGATGGTTTTATAATACTATTTAATATCTCTTCAAATA
>NW_017280766.1:0-200 GCF_001594075.2 Trachymyrmex cornetzi
GGATTCAAATCCGGGCTATTAGCAGGATGATGGAGCAATGTGATGCCATGTCGCTCATAAAACCGCTGCGTTACATTTGCCGTATGGGGCCGAGCATTGTCCTGTATGAATATAAAATTTCGACGTAACAGATCCTGCAGAGGCAAAACTTGAGGCCAGAGAACATTATTCACGTAGCGAATAGCCGTCATTGCTGGAGG
>NW_017280767.1:0-200 GCF_001594075.2 Trachymyrmex cornetzi
TTTGTTTTATTTGTATTACATTTTTAATTCGTAGCGTTAATTTAAGAATTTGTTATATGTGTATCTATATTCTACATTAATTCGAAACATTTGAAGGTGAAATTCAAACGTTTTTCTATAATGAAAGTCATGATCTCTACAGTTCTGATGTAGAAAAACTTAAATGTATCAACGAACCTAATTTCTTCCAATGTTTTTAC
>NW_017280768.1:0-200 GCF_001594075.2 Trachymyrmex cornetzi
CATACATAAACGTGCATAAATATTCATATAAACATGTATAATTGTATATGAAATATGTCCATACGTGTTCATACATTTTTCTTTCTTTAGTAAAACTACTTTTTAGTGTATAATAATAGAAATAATAATAGTAAGTAAAAACATAAAAAATAATTAAACGGATAATTTTCGTATGGTTTGTTTTAGAAAAAATACAAGTT
>NW_017280769.1:0-200 GCF_001594075.2 Trachymyrmex cornetzi
GATTAAATTTAATCTAGATTCAATTTACTCTTCATCTTTTTCTAATTCTTAGAACTAGAAAAAAATAAAGATCGAGTTAGTTGAATCAAAATTAAAATATAATTATATTGGTAAAAATGACCGTAAACATTTTTTTTAAATAAAGAATAAATAAAAATAAAGAACAAAGATTAACTTTAATCCATGTTGATAAAAACGGA
>NW_017280770.1:0-200 GCF_001594075.2 Trachymyrmex cornetzi
ATATTTTCAATTCACAGCAAGTATTGTCTGACTAAAATTTCACGAAACTTTTTGTTTGATACGGTTTATTCTATTTTACATAAATTGTTATTACTATTATTATTTTAAACTGTATATTATTATTAAAAATTTTAAACGTATGTAGAAAATATAGATTATTACGTTATTTTTATTGTCTATAATATTTCTATGTTATATAA
>NW_017280771.1:0-200 GCF_001594075.2 Trachymyrmex cornetzi
GAAGAAGAAGAAGAAGAAGAAGAAAAAGAAAAAGAAGAAACTGATAATGACATTTAAAACTGACAACGACTACGAGGACGACGAAGACGCCGGTGATATCATCGATGAGGCGAACGAAGGTGTTACCAATGATACCGGCGACGAGGAAATCGATGATATGGTTGACGAATTTTCGGAGACACAGGACGTGACGCAGGAAG
>NW_017280772.1:0-200 GCF_001594075.2 Trachymyrmex cornetzi
AAAAACTGTTCAGTTCTATAAGTAATGTTTCAAAAGAATTGGTGAATGATAACCTAGACATCGATGACTGCTCCATAATGCAAGATCCAAGAGAACACGATGAGAGCAGTTTTGTAGATAGCCAAATGTTCGAAAAGGACAATATAAATGAATCTACTTCTGGAATAGGAAGAAGTGTCTCTCGTACAAGTAGTATCTCT
>NW_017280773.1:0-200 GCF_001594075.2 Trachymyrmex cornetzi
AATGTGAGAAATAAAAACACTTTCGATGATGCCCTTCTTTTGTGAAATCGTATTGTGAGATCAGTGATTCAAAAATCTACCCGAAAAGTTTTTTTGCAGGGTTGTTAAACTTACCGTTTTTGAGTAACGCGTTACAATTATTGTTATTTGCGGTAAAAAATAATTCGTTACTCTTTACTCGTTACGGATTCTAAAAGTAA
>NW_017280774.1:0-200 GCF_001594075.2 Trachymyrmex cornetzi
AAAAAGTCGGAGCAATAACTTCAGGAGAAAGAGGACGAACAATTACTGTAGTTTTTTGTGTGAATGCTGCAGGATATTATATTCCACCGATGTTAATTTATCCAAGAGCTCGCATGAGTCCCCAGCTTCAAAGAAACGGACCCATAGGAGCAATTTATGGTTGTTCCCAAAATGGATGGACCAATGAGCATCTCTGTATA
>NW_017280775.1:0-200 GCF_001594075.2 Trachymyrmex cornetzi
TTTAGCTCCATATACAACGACCGGAATGTACAAGCATTTGTACAAGAGCATATATGCCTTCCGCTTCAGTCCCCATTCTTCCCTTATTGTCCTCTTCAATAAACCCGAGAGTGAGTTTACCTTATTTCTAACGTACTGTACATGTGGTAAAAAGCTCAATCGTCTGTCTATGATTATTCCAAGATACTTGTATTCATCAA
>NW_017280776.1:0-200 GCF_001594075.2 Trachymyrmex cornetzi
AGAATATCTTTTATACACATGATACATATCATTAGAGTTAATTTACATTACCGTATATATATATACTCGATCCACGAGGAAATTTTTTTGCCAGATTGCCAGATTCGTTCATTTTCCGTACAAAAACGTGTCGAGTAATAAAATTTAACCTAGACACTCATTTCCTCGATGGCGAACACCTAGACACCCACTTCCTCGAC
>NW_017280777.1:0-200 GCF_001594075.2 Trachymyrmex cornetzi
GACATGCCATACGAGAATTTCTGCGATTTATGTCGTAAATGTTGGCAGCAAAAGTATGGATTTCTAGTAATGGACAAGGACAGTGCGCTTACCAATGGGCGATACAGAAAAGGATTTAATGACTTTGCAGTACCGTGATGCGATCAGTTGATATCGATACGTTGACATGGACGACAGCAAAGATCGTGAGAAGGTAGCGA
>NW_017280778.1:0-200 GCF_001594075.2 Trachymyrmex cornetzi
TAATGATACTACTTTTGATTACTTTTTGGATTTTGGTGTTCTCCAATATATTGTTTTGGACAAATTCCCTATTTTTATTTTATCATTACTTACAACTACTTAATTTCAAAATCATTTGCAGGCTTATGAAATTGATGTAAACCAAGATGCTCAGTGGATTTTGCAAAAATGGGAACAGTTACCAAATAAATTCCCTTATA
>NW_017280779.1:0-200 GCF_001594075.2 Trachymyrmex cornetzi
GAAAACAGATGACAATACGTTGTTCAAAGTTGATGATCAAAATTGTCATTCTGGGACGAAATGAGTTAATAAAATGTGCAGCGTTATTGATAATAAATAAAAAACAGTTGACACTTGAGAGAGGAAAGATAAAATATATGCTAAAAAATCTTGTAATATGCGTTATTTGATAGAAAATATTATAAATATTTAAATATATA
>NW_017280780.1:0-200 GCF_001594075.2 Trachymyrmex cornetzi
ACCTAAACAGAAAAAAAAATCTTAATTTCAAAGAAATATTTCTTTGAAATTAAGATTTTTTTTCTTCAATGTACATATATAATCAACATTGCTATATATTGAATAGATCTTTATATAATTATTTTTTCATCTTAATGAAATATTTTAATAGTAACACTGAGCTCTTCACATCTCTGCTTTTATCTAATGCGACAAAATAA
>NW_017280781.1:0-200 GCF_001594075.2 Trachymyrmex cornetzi
CAATACTAAACTGACGGCCAAGGTTCTATCAACCAGTACTGGGCCATCACTGGCAAATAACTGTCTGTCAACTGACGGCCAAGGTCCTGTCAGTCAATACTGGGCTATCACTGGAAAATGACTGGCTGTCAAATGACGGTCAAAGTTCTGTCAGCCAATACTGGATCATTACTAGCAAATAACTGGTTGTCAACTGACGG
>NW_017280782.1:0-200 GCF_001594075.2 Trachymyrmex cornetzi
ATGAAGTGTTGGTAAAGCCAGAATGGCTAACCGTGAGGAAACTAGAGGAAGTCATAATTGAAGGAGTAGACATATTGGAAAGGATAAAGAAATCGAAGGCAGTAGACGACGAAGTGATAAAAGCAGTGGAAGAAATGAAGAAAGCAGGAGTAAAGATGCTAAGAGATGAGGAGTGGCGTCAAGAGGATGGATTGATGTTA
>NW_017280783.1:0-200 GCF_001594075.2 Trachymyrmex cornetzi
ACGCTCCGCGGTGTATTCTTTGATCGAGTCGCGACTTCTAAATAGAAGTGGATATAAGAATAAAAATGGCACGCTTTTGATGATACTTGTTTTGGTGCATGGTAAAACAGTCGCGACTCGATCAAAGAATCACACCACGGAGCGTTTTCAAAAGGGCGCCGTTTTTGTGGTAGGGATGTAAAGCACGGTGCTCGCTTGTA
>NW_017280784.1:0-200 GCF_001594075.2 Trachymyrmex cornetzi
CGAGACATTCTTTATCAATCTGTGCTTAAGATCCGTCTCCACGCGGCCAAATTCAACGAACATCGAATAAATATCCAACACTGGAGATTAATAAAGCCATGCTATCGCATCACGTGGAGATGGAACTTAAGTTTATCGATATTGTAGGCCGGATCTAGATCATGCCTGGTCAAGCAATGAGGAAACTGAACGAGAAATTA
>NW_017280785.1:0-200 GCF_001594075.2 Trachymyrmex cornetzi
CTCTTACGTGTAGTATATATGTCATAAATTGTATAATGTAAATATTCAAAATAGAAGTGGATTCGCAAAAGTTAAATTCAATACTCTTTACAATTGAAAAATAACTTTCTGAATAGATATTTCTATGTCATTCTGATAAAGTTACTGCAGCATGAACTGCGTTACGGTATAAAAAAAAATACTCCTACGAGAACAATGCA
>NW_017280786.1:0-200 GCF_001594075.2 Trachymyrmex cornetzi
CAAAAAGAATGTGATCTTTCTTTATTATACAATGATTTTTATTGTACAGGAACTTTTCTATAAAAGTGCAGGAAAACGCGAATCAGTTTTATATAGTTATGCAAACTAATAGTCAAACTAAATCAGAGTTATATAAGTATAAACTGGATATATGATCCAAGACATAAGAATTAAGCTTATCTTTTATGTAAATTAAAAGA
>NW_017280787.1:0-200 GCF_001594075.2 Trachymyrmex cornetzi
ATAGGTTTATATATACATGTTAAACAAATTATTCTTTGGTTAGAAGAAAGAAAAGAGAGAAGGTGACAGAGAAAAAGAGAAATAGATAAATAAACGTTTTTTAGAAGTCTTTTAATATGTATAACATATAAAGAAAGGAGTCACTAACAAAATTTTAGTACATATTTCTTAAAATAGTATTGAGTAAAAATTTACTTATA
>NW_017280788.1:0-200 GCF_001594075.2 Trachymyrmex cornetzi
CTCTTCTATAATTATATTGTTTTCTTCCAAACTTCTCCTGTTCTCTCGCCTCACTCTCCGCCTTATCCTTCGATCCACCCTCCTGACATTCCTCTCTACATCCTGCGTCGATGCTATTAGTACGTCCAGTACCCCAGTTAGGTTCCGCGCACAAAGATGGTCGCAACTGAGTCGTAGTCGTAAGTCGTTGTCGTAGGTCA
>NW_017280789.1:0-200 GCF_001594075.2 Trachymyrmex cornetzi
CTTCATCATGAAGAAAAGCACCCTGAAACGTGTGCGATATTGGACTATATGAAACTCGAACAACCACTTTTTTCCTTTATCCTCTTTCATTCGATGAATAAATGTTATAGAAAAATCATTTCTCTCACCTAGAAACACAATTAGATCCAAGTACTATCATCTTAGTAACGCGGACACGTTTCAAGCAATACCTACAATCC
>NW_017280790.1:0-200 GCF_001594075.2 Trachymyrmex cornetzi
TCTATTATTTTTTCATTATTTTTTTTTTCTTGAAATACGCGAAAAAGATGCAGCGTTAACTTTCACTTACCGCACGTATTTTCATTGCCGTTGTTACCGCACGGGGGTTGCTATCTCACCGATGTTTGATTAACTTTAATCCCGGTTCTTAGAATTAGAAAAAGATAAAAAGTAAATTAAATCGAGATTAAAGTTAATCT
>NW_017280791.1:0-200 GCF_001594075.2 Trachymyrmex cornetzi
TGAACCGCTTTGATGAATTCCTCCTTCGGTAAACAACAATTTCTATAAATAAATCGCCAATGGTCTTGGATACAGTCCATCGCATAGTCAATGGGAATGTTAGTAAAGAGGCTAACAACATCCAGTGACATTAACTGAATTCCTCACTCAACCGCCTACCATCAAGTTCCTTAACGAGTTTAAAACTATTATCGATATGA
>NW_017280792.1:0-200 GCF_001594075.2 Trachymyrmex cornetzi
GGTAGAATATATTAATATTAATAAATATCTTGATCTAACAATTAATTCGCAATGAAAATATGACGAATGCGGCGATGTGTTAATTTTTATACCATACGAGCTCTTAGTACGTTTAAATTTATAATATTAAAAATTTATTAATATTCAAATCGTTGCGGATTTTGTTTTAAATCATCAATCATGAATAACGAATATATCTA
>NW_017280793.1:0-200 GCF_001594075.2 Trachymyrmex cornetzi
TGTCAAAGTTAGACTAAAAATAATTTAAGAACCAAAAAAGACAGTCATGTTTGTTCCGATGTTAGTCACATAATAACCGTTAAAAACAAATAGTGAAGTGTAGTGAGAACAGGAGCGTGTCGGTCAATTATAAAAATACACTTATTATAACTTGTAGAGAGTTTCTATTTAACCATGATTTAATGCCTCAGTGTCAGTTT
>NW_017280794.1:0-200 GCF_001594075.2 Trachymyrmex cornetzi
GTTGTACTAATGCGTTAAATTATGTTAAGAATTATTGTGCTACTGAAGATGGCCTAATTTAAGACCGTAAAAAAGTAAACGTAACGTTTATTTAATTATTATTTGAAATATAAAATATCAGTTACTAATATCTTGCACGGTGTATACCCTTTAATTTTCCGTTTTAAATTTAAACCACGCATTGACATTTATTCTTTAAT
>NW_017280795.1:0-200 GCF_001594075.2 Trachymyrmex cornetzi
TTTTATATTGTATTAATATATATAAAAATTACGCATTTGAAGCTTTTTCAGTACTACTTTTTCTGTACTACTTTAGTACAATTTGACAAAATTTTTTATTGGTTTATTTATATAATAGAATAAGGATCTAAGAAAATAAATATTTTCTGTAGATATCTTAATTTCTTACTTATAGTTTTTTTTAATAAAATATGAAAACT
>NW_017280796.1:0-200 GCF_001594075.2 Trachymyrmex cornetzi
ATGTAAACAAAAGTTGTTGAATTTTAATAAACGAAATTGAAAATCCAAACAAGTGAATTTTGTCTTATAATATCTTATAAAATTACGAAGTTATATTATTCTTTATGCAAATTTTCAGTTTGTTTTTACCAAACATAATTACTAGTATGTATCAAAGTCTCTATAATTACTAGCAATTATAGAGACTTTTAATAAATTCA
>NW_017280797.1:0-200 GCF_001594075.2 Trachymyrmex cornetzi
GTTCTATGAAATCAAGTTATATCGTTACTCGATGACTTGTCGGATTTACCGCTTCTCAATCTGCCATTTGCGGAGGTCAATGCCACATAGAGGAGGCGGTCGTGACAGAGAGAACCGGACTGAAACTGTGTTCAATACGAATCGGTACATCAATACATGCGGAAGAGGAAAGACATAGTCAAGCGGGTTAATGTCGTTCC
>NW_017280798.1:0-200 GCF_001594075.2 Trachymyrmex cornetzi
TATCAAAGTTCAACTAATTAATTAATTAATTTTTTATATTAATTGACGTTTTATATTAATTAAAATTTAATATGGCATGAAAATTATAATTTTAAATCGTTGAAGATTGCAATTTTCCTACTACATTGTTTTTAATTTAGTACCATTCGATTATATTATGTAAGTACGGAAGTACTTACTTTTTACATAATGCAATGTAA
>NW_017280799.1:0-200 GCF_001594075.2 Trachymyrmex cornetzi
TTCAAGCAGTACGAAGTTAACTTTCTATCGTCTCGGTGTCCGTGTGCTACGCATACTTTCCGCAAGATGAAAGAACAAGAGAGAACAACAAACGCTAGTTTCTTATATGTATAAACATATATTACAAATAATTCTAGACTGTCGAAAACAACCTTTTCATTTTACGATCGAGAATTTTGTTTTTAAATAATAACACAAAT
>NW_017280800.1:0-200 GCF_001594075.2 Trachymyrmex cornetzi
TGTGAACTGAGTGCGCACTGGTGCGCACTAACTTTTGCCCAATCGAAAACGCTATCAGTTTTATGGTGGAGTCCCATGAAGCGTATTTGCCGTGTATCGCGTAACCGCATAACCAATCAGAAGCAATCCGCTGTTTCAGTTTCGCGTTTTACGCCAAAAGCAGGTACGAATTCTACTTTTGGCATATAACGCGATATTAT
>NW_017280801.1:0-200 GCF_001594075.2 Trachymyrmex cornetzi
TTGAGAAATGCGGGTGTTCATAGTCCACCTTCGTTTCTGACAGGACGAAAGCAACGTTGGCGATGCCGAGAGTTCCGCACAGGTACCGCGATGCTCTCCCTTTGATCAATCTCGACGATCATCGTCATTGTCCTCGATCAATCGTCGTCGATTGTCATCGCCGTGTTCTCGGCGATTCCTCATCCGATAGACTGAAAGTG
>NW_017280802.1:0-200 GCF_001594075.2 Trachymyrmex cornetzi
ATACATTTTGTTGTTATTATCATTGTATTCATTTAAGGAGTCTATAAATTTGTACATTTACTTGAAATTATTGTTGTGCGTTGTGTTGTTGTTTATAAATTTATTAAAATTCTCATTGAGATAACAGGAATTTTGATTGATACAATATCTCTGATAAAATCTGCTAGAATTCTTATTTTTACTAGAATAATTATATCAAT
>NW_017280803.1:0-200 GCF_001594075.2 Trachymyrmex cornetzi
CGTGGTGATAATAGTGAAACGGCGGAATTAGGCGAAGAAACTGTTTGCGATTCTACACAAGATGTCGATGTTCCTGAAAGTAGTGATACTGTCGTGGAAAATGATTTAGACCAACCACAAAGAAAATCATTGAGAATTGAAACGAAGCTCGCGACATTGAATGACAACATACATTTCAAGAGTGAGAGTTGTCAATATGT
>NW_017280804.1:0-200 GCF_001594075.2 Trachymyrmex cornetzi
ATTTGTTAAAATCAAGATTCAAAATTTTCTGAAATTTATTAATTTTAGAAAATTTTCAATCTTTATAAATATTGCAGCTATTTAAAGAACTGCATAGTGAATATTGTGCATTAGCTAAAAGGATAGGATTGCATTCACTCTAACAAGAGGTGTATATCAAAATGAGAAGACCGATAAGACGGCGACTCTTGCTTTCAAAC
>NW_017280805.1:0-200 GCF_001594075.2 Trachymyrmex cornetzi
AAAAACAGAAAAAAGATAATACTGACTAATTTGTAAACAAACATTTATAACATATTAAATTATTACATTTTATTCATTTATTAGTCTACCTTTGAGAACATAATATTTTTACCTATGTCATATTTCTTTACTTGTTCATAAATTGTATTACTTTAACATTAGGGAATATTGAACATCAATTTAACACAAAATATTTAAAT
>NW_017280806.1:0-200 GCF_001594075.2 Trachymyrmex cornetzi
AATTAAGAATCGACGAAAAATCAAATTCCGAATATTGTACGATATTAAAAATATTTTGCACTGTACAACATAAAGATAATGATAAATAATAAAAAATATTGTGCATCATACTTTTTTTTAAATACTAAAAGCCATGTCTGTTTAAAAAGATTATTTTAATCCAAAGACATCAATGAAGAAGTCCGGTTAATCTTACGGAA
>NW_017280807.1:0-200 GCF_001594075.2 Trachymyrmex cornetzi
TCCAACGCTTATAAAGTTGTCCTTGTATTCGTTTCGCAGCATCTTGTAAATATTTCAATCCGGTTATCAAATGTTATGATGTGAACGACAAAATTTTTTTATTGCAGTCCAACGCTTATAAAGTTGTCCTTGTATTTGTTTCGCAGCATCTTGTAAATATTTCAATCCGGCTATCAAATGTTATGATGTGAACGACAAAA
>NW_017280808.1:0-200 GCF_001594075.2 Trachymyrmex cornetzi
CTTTGTGTACGTTCCTGAAAACTATCACTGGTGCAGAAAGCAACGTCGACATCGCTTGCCACCAAGAGGCAATAAGCCCACGCATTCCCGAACCTTATCCAATTCCGTAAGGTCGACAGTCTCTCTCGTCTCTTTTCTCGATTTTTCTTATATACTTTGTCTACTCCTACAAAGTTTCGTCTTATACTTTCGAAATCAAT
>NW_017280809.1:0-200 GCF_001594075.2 Trachymyrmex cornetzi
TTATGTGCATTAGATTATTTCTTTCCCTTTTTCGTTTTGGCTATTTTCTATTTATCTCCTTTAGGTATTTCTCTTATCTGTTTAATAATAATTATTGATCAATGAAAGAAAAAAAACATACCAATTAAATGAGATATATGGGCTGCGTTATCAGCACTATTGTGTCATTCTATTGTTTATTAGATGTAAAACAAGAATAA
>NW_017280810.1:0-200 GCF_001594075.2 Trachymyrmex cornetzi
TGACGTAATAGATATTATAGACTGCACATTTTTACGAAGTTGTCACTATCGGTTTAGTAAAAGCAAAATAATTTGATCTGTACCGCTCTAGAGAGGTGCTAATGGGATTTAATTATTGCGTTCTCTTTCTAACGGAGTATAGGTGCTAAGATTAGGGAATTTTTATGGATACCAGATATGAAAAGCCGATACGAAAAGTG
>NW_017280811.1:0-200 GCF_001594075.2 Trachymyrmex cornetzi
TTTGTATTTCAAATACTAACATTGATAATCAACCTTATTACTTGAATTACAACATACAAAAAGCTTTCAATCTTTCGATTTTAAATACAAGATATGTAATACTTTTATGTGATCCGCTGAAATAAAAGATACAAAATGTATTGCAAATAGTATGTTTTAAATAAAAGTATTTCAAATACATGCCAGCCTTGCATATAGGT
>NW_017280812.1:0-200 GCF_001594075.2 Trachymyrmex cornetzi
TGATAATTTTAATACCTTTATTATGGGTAGACGATTATTTCAGCAATGGCTTGTAGATAATTATGTTAAAATTGAAAAAGATCGAATTAATTATTGCAAACAGAATCAAAAACAATTACGAGTTGAGACTTATAAAGGATTAATTGATTATTTAACAAATACTGCTAATAATAGTGACACTCGCATTGGAAAAATGATTA
>NW_017280813.1:0-200 GCF_001594075.2 Trachymyrmex cornetzi
ATAATAACACATGAATAAATATTCCGCAAAAAGAAATGCAATCTAATCTAGATTATCTGTGTGTTCATTCTGTCGTTCAATACTTGCTGGTTGAAGAGCATATACATACGTTATACAACATTATAAATTTAAATAACTATAGCGTTGTATATTTAAATAATTATAGTATTTTCTATGAAATAACGCATATCACAAGATTT
>NW_017280814.1:0-200 GCF_001594075.2 Trachymyrmex cornetzi
GTATAGCGAGGTAAGGAGCGAAAAAGCGCCAAATTGAAAATTGGCCGAAAAGTGCATCGCATATCAAGCCCCGTTATGAAATATATATTCGTGAAAAAATATATACTTACTTCTCGTTATCCACGTTCTTATCTAATTGTTTCTTTGAAGCTTCCATCTCCTGCAGTGTGTACGAACACGATACGATATGAATATTATAT
>NW_017280815.1:0-200 GCF_001594075.2 Trachymyrmex cornetzi
CATCCACAATATAATTATTTGCA
The DNA here is from genome assembly GCF_001594075.2 of Trachymyrmex cornetzi. NCBI lineage: Eukaryota > Metazoa > Arthropoda > Insecta > Hymenoptera > Formicidae > Trachymyrmex > Trachymyrmex cornetzi. The sequence continues at coordinate 24 of NW_017280815.1, forward strand.
TAACAATACTGGCAGAAATATCCAGCAGTATTAAAACCACCAGTTTGATGGCTTCCTAAATTATCGCTAGTGAAAGCTATTACTGTGCCTTTAATTATATCATATTATTATTATCTCTGTTTCTAAAATTACTTTGAAAGCATTATTAAAACTATATTTTTTAATATTCTTATCATA
>NW_017280816.1:0-200 GCF_001594075.2 Trachymyrmex cornetzi
CCGTATAGAATGCGACGATGCTTACGAGATTATGAAACGCGACATCGCTAGATTCGACACAAGTGATTATCCGGCGGACAACGCGTACGGTATGCCTCTCGCAAATTAAAAGGTACCCGGGCTGAGAGAGAGAGAGAGATGAAGGATGAGAACAACGGTGCGATAATGACAGAATTCGTTGGACTCAGAGCGAAGATGTA
>NW_017280817.1:0-200 GCF_001594075.2 Trachymyrmex cornetzi
AAAAGTTTTTCAGCTATTTAAAACAAATGTAACTGGAAACAATGGAAACCGAGATGATAAAATGTAATATGTATTAATTGTATTATGGTCCACTTTATGATAATATCAAGGAAATTCATATTCATACAATTAATAATATTACTGCCGTCCTAGGTAAATATAACGCATTCGCTTGTAAGGCAGTCGCAGCATAAGAATTA
>NW_017280818.1:0-200 GCF_001594075.2 Trachymyrmex cornetzi
AATCACAACAACTAATTTTATATACCACATTATTATTATCCATCTTATCTAACCTATCCTTACCTGTTTTAATGAATTTATTTAAATTATTAACGGGTTTATATGCTATATTCAAATTATAATTTCTGTAAACATTGTGAAATTTTTCTGTTAAGTTTTTCACATAAGGTAAGGTGCAATAAATTTTAATATTATTATCA
>NW_017280819.1:0-200 GCF_001594075.2 Trachymyrmex cornetzi
TTCAGTTATTCCCTTCATTTGACCGCATAGAAAAAAAGTTTGGTTGAATTAATTAGAATTCTGCTAGAAAATGCACGCGCGACCCAGTATTCTAATTAAATTTACAAAATTTCTGGTTAAATCTATTAAAATTCTAGTTGAAATAACTAACATTTAGTAGATTTAATCAGAAATCTAATAGACTTAACTAAAATTCTGTG
>NW_017280820.1:0-200 GCF_001594075.2 Trachymyrmex cornetzi
TGCCGTTATCCAACTTTCCGAAATCAGAGAAAGCCCCGGCAACATCGCGAATACCCCAGTCCTGGTTCTCTCTCTCTCTCTCTCTCTCTCTCTCTCTCTCTCTCTCTCTCTCTCTTTCATTCTCTGTCTTTCTCTCGCGACCTTTTCGGTGCCACGATTATCTATAGACGTTCCATTCGTTTCCGGCAATTCCGTTCCAT
>NW_017280821.1:0-200 GCF_001594075.2 Trachymyrmex cornetzi
GAGTGTAAAATTGAAAACCGATGGTCAGATTCAGAAGAAGAAACATTTCTGCACAAAAAAAAAAAAGAAATATCAGACATATTCAAATATTAATATACATGGATGCAATAAACATTAAAAAAAAAATAGCATTTAGATATAGTAAATCTTAAAATCACAATAAGATTACAATAAGATCACATATGTATTATAGTCATCTT
>NW_017280822.1:0-200 GCF_001594075.2 Trachymyrmex cornetzi
ATCTCCAAAAGTGAATCAGTGTATTATTACTGAAAAATAGTAAATATTCGCTGATGATTACATCAGTTATAAGTATAGCACTGAAGTCAGTAATAATACATTGATTCACTTTTATGGAGTATATATATATATATATATTTTTTTTGACATCACACATATTAAAAAAAACATCTATAATAGATATCGTTCCTTTATAATAA
>NW_017280823.1:0-200 GCF_001594075.2 Trachymyrmex cornetzi
TATATGGATTTACCACATGTGGTTGTATAGACAATTTCTTGAATACATAAAACAAAATAAAATAATTTAATATTACCAAGATTATTATGTATTTCATCCTACAAGTCTCGTTTTATAACGGGGGTACGCTTCTGTGGTGGCAACTTAAAATTCCAAAGAGCTGGTCTCCGCTCTACAGCATCAATTAGCATCTCGTCCTT
>NW_017280824.1:0-200 GCF_001594075.2 Trachymyrmex cornetzi
CTTTTTTTCTTCACACTTTTAATGCATAAAAATATATTTGGTAACTTTCGAAAAAAAAAAAAATTGCACAGAAAGGAAAAGACACATCTGGTCTAAGGATGAATTGTCTGATTAAAAAAATCGCAATTAAATATTTTCCTGGATCGTAGCAAAAGGTAATTGTTGAGAGCGGGTGATGGAGCGCACAGCACAGCACAGGG
>NW_017280825.1:0-200 GCF_001594075.2 Trachymyrmex cornetzi
TTGCTGTAAATTGCGATAATGTATAACGTAACGTTTTTTATCATACACAATCGCTAAAAGTTTTTCCTCGCGCTTGCCATGCGGTTTATCGCGCGTCGGGCAGAAAGGTAGGTCAACGTGCTCGTCGTGCAGACGCTCTCCGGATATTCTAAGTCAACCTCGAGAATGTAACCGGTGGGTGAATCCGGAGCGATCGCGCT
>NW_017280826.1:0-200 GCF_001594075.2 Trachymyrmex cornetzi
ATCTAGACGTTTCGATCATATTTAATCATCTTCAATAATTGATGCAATATAATCTGTACACTAGAATGAACTTAGTAAATTTACAGTAATAAAGATGTGTCCAAATTAAAAATCTTGAAACGTCATTATAAAAAAAACTATTTCCTTTACGATTTCCTTTTGAGCAGAAATCGGCCCCTATTTACATCCTCTTTTATTTG
>NW_017280827.1:0-200 GCF_001594075.2 Trachymyrmex cornetzi
ATGGTCAGTGGTCACATACACATGTGTTCTGTGGCTGAGGCTTATTAGGTTAGGAAAACTGTCGGAGAGTTTCTCGAGAGGTGTTAATATTAACGTTTCTCAACGAGTGTGCGCTAAATATCGCTCTTTGATTTTGCTTTTTTTCGCGATCTTACGTTAATCAGCCCTTATCAGGGCTTCAGTTTGCGCATTTTTGCTTT
>NW_017280828.1:0-200 GCF_001594075.2 Trachymyrmex cornetzi
GAGAGAGAGAGAGAGAGAGAGAGAGAGAGAGAGAGTGACAGTGAAAATGAAAAGTCGCCAAGTTCGAGAAAATGATGGAGGTGGAGACAATAGGACTCCGAGACCGGTTTTTGCCAGGGGGAAAAAAGGGAGAAAGATTTAGGCTTCAAAGAGGAATGCGGGTATGATTTATGGTCCTTCGTTTCTTTCGCATCTCGGCG
>NW_017280829.1:0-200 GCF_001594075.2 Trachymyrmex cornetzi
CATAAAGAAACATCATTACATCACATTAATATATGTTTGTACACTTACTACGCAACTTTGCTCGAACACACATTTATAATGGTAGATATTAAAGGCAGATCAATTAAGATAAATGCGATATCGGAGTACTCTTCTCGATGAAAAAATTAATAATGCCTAATCATAAAATCATTAAAAATGAAGACAGCTTGTTTATACAC
>NW_017280830.1:0-200 GCF_001594075.2 Trachymyrmex cornetzi
CACCACCACCGCCGCAGCCGTCGCATCCGCCGCCGCCGCCACTGCCGCCACCACCACCGCCGCTACCAATATTACCATCTCCGCTGCCGCCACCAATATTACCATCTCCGCCGCCGCCGCAACCTCCAAGGCTAGATGTAAGAAAAGTAAGTACATAAATGTATATATATTGCGTGTAAAAGTCCTGCGCACAAAGAAAA
>NW_017280831.1:0-200 GCF_001594075.2 Trachymyrmex cornetzi
CGAACTTGGCAGCCTTTTTCAGAAAAAATTACCCATTAATAACGATATATTATAAAAATTATTATTGATTTTTTAATTTCTAATATTTAATAAATGTATTTTTGTAAAACTTACAACCTTTTTCATGTCATCCAAAATGTCCTAAAAAAAAAATAATTTCGTTTATATTATAGTTAAAACATATACGCAAGTATTTCCCA
>NW_017280832.1:0-200 GCF_001594075.2 Trachymyrmex cornetzi
AATTTGTATCTAACGAAATTTGTAGATTTTCTTCAATAAAATCATTCTTTCTTAAAAAAAAATAAATACTAAGAAAACTAATGATTAAAACTGAATGAAAAAAATATTAAGAAAACAGAGAGCAATATAATATATTATAGGACCGTACATCTGATAACACAAGCTATAGAAATCAAAGTCTTAAACGGTCTAACTAGATC
>NW_017280833.1:0-200 GCF_001594075.2 Trachymyrmex cornetzi
TATGCTCTTGCAAGCCTCTATTCTGTACTCGTAATGACAGTGTCGATGTTATATTGTTACTTCGTCATACATGTATACGTTTTATATATGTGGCAAATAAGCTAGGCAATGACAATATAACCGACATTGTTAAACAGTTACAGAATAGAGACCTTATAGAGGCCTTAAGAAAGACCTTAAGAAAGACCTTAAGAAAGAGA
>NW_017280834.1:0-200 GCF_001594075.2 Trachymyrmex cornetzi
GTTATTCTTTTATATATTTTAGAATACTTGTACACACATTGTAACGCCACAGGCAAGGATAAGTTAGAAAAGTCTCAAAAATTATTTGTTATTTTATATAACAAAAGCGAGTTTTTGAAAGTTATTTCATAATATCCATATTCTACTATCATAGTATCGTACTGTCAATATTCTACTATCGTACGATCTGCATCTTACTA
>NW_017280835.1:0-200 GCF_001594075.2 Trachymyrmex cornetzi
CGAATATCAGCGGTATGTTCCGAAAGCCACTTCCGCCGAAAATGGAACGCACGTTCGGAAGTTGGCACGGGGCTCGCGTTCATCCGGAAATCTCGCAATGTCATATACTTTCGGGTGGAAATACGTTTGCCGGTCGTGCCGCTCGTCGGTGTCTGATACGTCGTAAAGATCTATTTGGACAAAATAAGTCTTGACACACA
>NW_017280836.1:0-200 GCF_001594075.2 Trachymyrmex cornetzi
AGGTTAGATTAATGAAAAGAACTATTATAATCGCTTTTAGAACGCTTTGCGTCCTTTTTTGTCCTCACACTTTTAAATAAAAACATGTACATACGTAAGCTTGTACCATGACACTTCGCTTTTTATAGCGCCGAAATACTACCGTGTCTTCAGACATAAGCAGCATCGCATATATACGATATATATAAGCGCTAATGATT
>NW_017280837.1:0-200 GCF_001594075.2 Trachymyrmex cornetzi
TTATGATATATTATATTTTTATCGAATTACATTAATCTTTCAATTGATTTTACTTCAATAAACTTTTCAATCTTTCATTAGACTTTCTTCAGTATTAACCTAATTTTCCTACGCATATGCATATATTCGATAACAACCAATTTTGAATTTAAAACACGTTATATCGTATAAAATTGATCACGTCAAAACGCTCGTTTAAA
>NW_017280838.1:0-200 GCF_001594075.2 Trachymyrmex cornetzi
CTACAAATCGTAGTATGTAGGTACAATCGAAAAAGGTACAACTTTTTACACAACAAATTAAAGTTGTGTAAAAAAAATGAATGATTTCCATATAAAAATATTTTCAGTTACAATAATTCAATCGCGTTCAATTCCGGAGATAGATTTTTTTACATATTTATATATAATCGCTTCGTGTAATTTTCTGTAATTCAGATAAT
>NW_017280839.1:0-200 GCF_001594075.2 Trachymyrmex cornetzi
TTATTGATTCACTGCACAACGGTAGAAACGTAAATATAGAAAGATATAAACCATTACAATGCAATGAAGTGAATCAAAGTAGAGTTAATGTTCCAAAAGTAAAGCAAAAGCAAAATTGTGCATTCGTATGCCGCGTCCATGTGATACAATTTTCTCTTCACGTTAATTATTCATCATCTGTAAGATACGTGGCGAGAAAG
>NW_017280840.1:0-200 GCF_001594075.2 Trachymyrmex cornetzi
GGCGGACACCTACGAAGGAGTGTTCAGAGCGTGAAAATCAAACTAGCACCTGTTACTGAAAAACAAAAACGTGTTTCATGATATTTGTGTGCGTTAATCCACTATTAATTTTTACAGGCGTGATTTTCGAATTCGTGTTCCGAACTTGCTCACCATACGAAGATATATATTTAATTTATAAAACATTTCCTTTTTAATAA
>NW_017280841.1:0-200 GCF_001594075.2 Trachymyrmex cornetzi
TTCATTTAAATTAATAACAATGAATTATTTCGGAAATGTAAGCACGTAACATAATTATAATTATAATTTCCATTGTTCAGTTTATGTTGAATTTTTTTCTGAAAGAAAAATATGATTATATTACTATTTATTACATGGAGTATATTTATCTATGTTGCATATTTCTTCAAAATTTAGTATTAAGTTAAATTAAGTTAAGT
>NW_017280842.1:0-200 GCF_001594075.2 Trachymyrmex cornetzi
TCTAGCTGAATTTTTCTTTAGTAAAACTGTTTTTTGTAGACTTTATTCGATGAAATACAGGCAGGTTGGCAAAGATGAGTTGGCTACAAGTAGTTGTTTTAATCGTTCCAGATTGAGAGAGGGAGCTTTGAACAAATAAAAAGGCGCATGAGGAGAACGATTTTTCTTAAGTACCTAAAAATTTAGGTGAATACAGATTT
>NW_017280843.1:0-201 GCF_001594075.2 Trachymyrmex cornetzi
AATCAAAAATCCAAAAATTTTTACGTTTATTACAAGTTTCTCTTCGATATGAACCTCAAATCGGCTAAAAAAATCGAAAATTAAAGAAATTACGCAAGTTTGAAAAAAAACCATCAATTTTCACCGTTTTTTTTTCATTTATTCGCCCTTAAAAATGCACTTAAAACCCATTTTTCATTCCGATTGGAGGTTCATGTTGAA
>NW_017280844.1:0-201 GCF_001594075.2 Trachymyrmex cornetzi
CACTGCATAGAAAAAAATACGGAACAATCCCCATTCCTATTTACGGACAACAATCTATTCTTCAGGGATTATTTTTTCACATGTGCAAGAAAAGACATCTGTACAGAAAAAACGATTTTACTAAAATAGGTATAAATAAAAATCTGGAAATAATTTTGTGTTGGACTATCGGTATCTATATAGATATTTCAGCAAAATCAT
>NW_017280845.1:0-201 GCF_001594075.2 Trachymyrmex cornetzi
TATGTTATCTTTTCCACCACACTGCAGTCACAGATTACAGCCGCTTGATGTTTCCATTTTTGGACCTTTCAAAGAATATGTTGCAAATGCTCAAGACGGATGGTTACGTAGCAATGCAGGCAAGACGATGACTATATGTGACATACCTAAAATAGTTGCTGAAACACTTCCATTAGCTACTACATCTCTTAACATTATACA
>NW_017280846.1:0-201 GCF_001594075.2 Trachymyrmex cornetzi
CGGCCGTGGAAATTCGGTTTCGCGATCATTGCCTCCGCGCCATATCGTCCATTCCATTTCGTTCCTAATTTTAGTCAACGTGATTGCGCACATTCTCCATGTCTTGCCGAAACCGCGTTGTTCATTAATTTATATAATTTTTTTTCAAACTCATTCTTTGCTACAGTTCTAAACTGTGTATTAAGTTCAATGTAATCGCGG
>NW_017280847.1:0-201 GCF_001594075.2 Trachymyrmex cornetzi
AGTTTAAAATAGTTTATATTCAAAAAATAAAAAGACTGATTAAAAATTAAAGAGATTTTTTTTAAATAAAAATAAAACATGTCTCTAGAGAAAATTAAATGCAAAAACTATTCATTTTCAAATTGTTCATTGTATAAGTGTAATTTCTTTCCGGATATATGTATACAGAGTGTTTTCAAATTCGCGCCCGCGAAGTACAAG
>NW_017280848.1:0-201 GCF_001594075.2 Trachymyrmex cornetzi
GTAGAGGACTTTTCGACTCAGTTTAGTCCACTCTATGTACACACGAGCACTTTGTCAAAACTTACCGAACACTATATATATAGTTAGATAAATTATTTTCTAGTTATAAAATAATTTCTTCAACTATATGTGTGTACGTTAAGTCTACATATAAAACTTATTGCCCATCTAGTTGCTATTACTATGTTTTTCTGCAAGTAT
>NW_017280849.1:0-201 GCF_001594075.2 Trachymyrmex cornetzi
ATTTGAAAATTCAAAATAGCTGAACCAATATGGCGGACGGAATTCTTAAAGGTTTTCCGATTTTGGTGAAACTTCGTTAAGGGGGATTTCGAAGTCATTGATTACAAATTCGGGTTCAAAATTTGAAAAATCAAAATGGCTGAACCAATATGGCGGAATTCTTAAAGGTTTTCCGATTTCGGTGAAATTTCGTATAAGGGA
>NW_017280850.1:0-201 GCF_001594075.2 Trachymyrmex cornetzi
CAGCACACGCTGGAGTACTGTCCGGCGTGGGCAGAAGAGCGCGGTGCCCTGAGGGCGCACTTGGGGCAAGACCTCTCCTTGCCGGCGGTCGTCAAGGTCATGGTCGGCAGGGAGGAGGCGTGGGTGGCCGCCTCCTCTTTCTGCGAGCGTGTCATGCTGCGGAAGGAGGAGGCGGAGCGCGAGAGGGAACGGGGGGGCCGC
>NW_017280851.1:0-201 GCF_001594075.2 Trachymyrmex cornetzi
TTGCGTTGGAATTTCATGAGCGGCTGTTTGCGAGGCACCCAGTTTCTTTCGTATCTTAATTTGCGGTCAGGTTAGGGAGATAATTTATGAAACACACACGCGGTTTCCGTGTTGAAGCGAGTCTATAATTAATTCTAAAATTTACTAAATAAGAGTAAGGCACGAAGCATTTTTGCATTATTAAACATTCTGTTACGTAAC
>NW_017280852.1:0-201 GCF_001594075.2 Trachymyrmex cornetzi
TGGAGGCATCAAAAAGATATAAAGGTCATCTCCACTTTTAAAAATGGAATTGTGATTTTTTTTAGACAATATGATTCCTCTAATTATTCTGCATATAAAACTATTGAGCTAGAGATTCCAAAAAACTAATAGTTTACAATATATTTTATATTTTATTCTGGCACATATTAACATAAAATATTAAATATCTCGTAAAGTATT
>NW_017280853.1:0-201 GCF_001594075.2 Trachymyrmex cornetzi
GATCATAACGATCAATTGTAATTGCACTCATCCCATTAATTCTTGAAAGTTCACAGGTATTGAGAGCAAAAACAATGATGATGTTCTTTTTCTTTCTGAAACAGAATAATTCAGAAGTTGAATGATGTATACAATTGTTTTAAAAATGAATTCTAGCTTGGCTAAAAAAAAGTCTTGATTTCAGTTATATCCAACAGAAAA
>NW_017280854.1:0-201 GCF_001594075.2 Trachymyrmex cornetzi
GTTTTTATTGAACAAAAGCATTTCGATTCTACGGTGAGCTGGAGGCACCCGGGCACGCAAGCGTTTTCCCAGATAGAACTTATGGGTTCACATACGTTTTATATACGTTTCCTAAGTATGGCTAATGTTCTACACGTTTATTATACGTTTAAAAACGTATATGAAACCAACACGTGCTACTGGAGTTTTTTCCGTTTTTTG
>NW_017280855.1:0-201 GCF_001594075.2 Trachymyrmex cornetzi
ATCTAAAAATTTAACTAAATACAAATCTGAAAATAATTTTGTTGAACTATCAAAATAATTACATTGGAATCTCAAATATGATGAGTAACGCTGCAAAAAACTTTGACAGTCTAACGACCAGTTTGAGCGTCCTACGTATAATTATTTCGATGGTCCAACAAAATTATTTTCAGATCTGTTTAATTAAATTTTTAGATACTT
>NW_017280856.1:0-201 GCF_001594075.2 Trachymyrmex cornetzi
TTAATTTTTTTTTCTCTCAACCCCTTGAGGTACAAACGAAAAGAACGGTGGTACAATTGGGTATAAACCTAGCTCTATCCAATGCATATAAAAAAAATTGTTTTTCTTAAAGTCGGGTGCCAGGTTTACATAGGTTATAATCAGAAATACATATAATTGGATACTACGATGTCCAAGGAACATTGAAGTACCAAAATCATG
>NW_017280857.1:0-201 GCF_001594075.2 Trachymyrmex cornetzi
ATGCGTTTAATTCATTTTTTTTCAACGATCGAAGCATAGCTCGTACACACCTATTTTCATTGGCCTCACGAAAAATAGAATGCCACAAGAAGGTAAAGAATGAGCCAATCTCGCGTATGATCGAACATTTCGATTCGGCGAACGGCGGCATTACGTCTATACGGATATTTCCTGGATATCCATACGCTTTCGCGAGGGAGT
>NW_017280858.1:0-201 GCF_001594075.2 Trachymyrmex cornetzi
AATATTGTCCGCGAAGACATCACGCTTAAATAGGAAAAGGATGAGTGTGTAAAAAATACTGTCAATTGAGACATCACGCTTATTAAAAGCGTGTAAAAAATATTATAAATATGTATAAATTTATAAAAAATATTATAAATTTATATAATTTGTTTAATTTAGTTTAATTTGTGCGCTCGAGATATCCTTCCCATTTTCTCC
>NW_017280859.1:0-201 GCF_001594075.2 Trachymyrmex cornetzi
GACAAGCAATTTAATAATTTGGTGCTACCATCAAGCATCATATATTATAAAGATGTTAATATGCTAAAATTGTTAATAAATTTATTGCGAAAAATATTACCTCGGGCAGGACTTGAACCCAGTTTGAAAAAGACTACAATGGTAGCGCACGTAACGTATATTGTATAGTTTCCGCACGGTGAATATCAAAACGCAACCTTA
>NW_017280860.1:0-201 GCF_001594075.2 Trachymyrmex cornetzi
TTGCGGAAGAGGGTACGCGTCCGGTTCGGTAACCTCGTTTACGCGACGGAAATCTATGCAAAACCGGTTCTTCCCGTTCTTCTTGCGCACGATTACGACGGGGGAGCTCCACGGACTGGCGGCGGGTTCGATGACGCTTTCGCGTAACATTTCCTCGACTTCGGTGTCAATAATCGCCTGCATAGCCGGATTGCGTGGGCG
>NW_017280861.1:0-201 GCF_001594075.2 Trachymyrmex cornetzi
TATTTTGCAATTTTTAGTAATTAATATCTTATTAACTATTGCGAAAATTGCAAAATGGCAGAGAACTTTTCGACTCAGTTTAGTCCGTTCTATCTACACACGAGCGCATTGTTAAAACTTACCGGACACTCTGTATACACAAATTTTAAAAAACATTTTATGATTTTTAGCAATAAATGATTTTATCTCGATTTTCACATT
>NW_017280862.1:0-201 GCF_001594075.2 Trachymyrmex cornetzi
TGTCGTGCTGCCTGCATATGGCAGTTTTAGCGACAGTTTTTGTTAATCTTAGCAGAGCTCTATACATTACAATCATTTTTAAGCAGAGTTCCGGCCGCTAAGTATTTTTTTTTTTAATTTTTTAACACCCGAGGTCAACACGACACTTGTAGAAAAAGTGACGTGCTGACTATATATATCGGTTTTAACGGCAGTTCTCGT
>NW_017280863.1:0-201 GCF_001594075.2 Trachymyrmex cornetzi
ACATGTAGTAAATTTTTTAAAATGCTGAAACTGCGAACAGTTTTTCGAATAAAATCTGCTACATACTAAAAAGATAAATCCAGAAATGTTATTACTAAAATGATAATTTTTTGAATATAAACAATTTTTTCATTTCTGATTATATAATTCTATTAACAATTCAAGAAATATCAACGTGTGTAACATTCAAATAATATAATA
>NW_017280864.1:0-201 GCF_001594075.2 Trachymyrmex cornetzi
GACTGACGTGGAGAAGGGTTTCGTGTGAACAGCCGTTGCACACGAGTCAGTCGATCCTAAGCCTAGGAGAAATCCTATGTCAATGACGGCGTACGATACTCTAGTGTCGCGTTCTCGCAACTCTCTGCCAATAGAGAGGAGAGAGGAGAGAGACACACGCCCGTCGGGCGAAAGGGAATCCGGTTCCTATTCCGGAACCCG
>NW_017280865.1:0-201 GCF_001594075.2 Trachymyrmex cornetzi
CATCCTAGGCCATACCTCTCTTACCTGTATGTCTTGGTCATATTGGGCTTTATTTCGTACTTCATTTGTCCCATATATTACTTTTTATTTTTAATAAAAACCTCTGATATAATCGTGTGGATACATTTCTTAATATTAATCACCGCGATTACATCTGTACTTGTTAGCTTCCTGTATTTTAAGGTAAATGTTTTATAAGTA
>NW_017280866.1:0-201 GCF_001594075.2 Trachymyrmex cornetzi
AAAAAAAGTGCAATATGCCTCTCACCAATGAAAATTATAATGAACTTAAGAATTACGCGGGGATTATTATAGAATATATAAAACAATTGCAATATTCTACAAACGAATCGATTTTGAAGAGTAATCGAAAGACTGGCTTTTTGGGTTTTATAATTTGCTTAATAAATATATTTGATTTATTTGATATATTAAAAGAAAAAG
>NW_017280867.1:0-201 GCF_001594075.2 Trachymyrmex cornetzi
TGGTTTCCTCCTCGTTACAATTATGTAAATAATTTATGTAAATAATTATGTAAATAATTTATAGAATCTCCATTAGTTAGAGTTTTAACAAAATGTCCAATATATACATAAAAGAAATTTTGACAATATTTTTGAGCCAAAAACAAAATATGCTCTGAGATATTACTAAGTACTCCATTCGAAACTACAAATTTTTTGTTT
>NW_017280868.1:0-201 GCF_001594075.2 Trachymyrmex cornetzi
GACCTGGGGAAGATCCCTTCCTTGAGGCAGCTCGTATAGAGCTGCCTCACATTTTCCCCGATCACCAGGGCCCACACCTTGCCGGACACGTCGTCGGGCCCCGGTGCTCGGGGCCTACCTTTAAGGCGGGCGAAGGCCTGGGATCTCCTCCCCGGAGACGCCCAGTTCCCCGACCCATCCCTCGGGTGGGCCCGCCCTCTC
>NW_017280869.1:0-201 GCF_001594075.2 Trachymyrmex cornetzi
CACGCCGTCAACGTGTGGTAGCGGTTCTCCATCCAAACGCTCGGTGAATATAGCGACCTGTATTTAAAAACAGATGTATTGTTGTTGGCCGACGTCTTTGAAAATTTCCGCAACAGTTGCATCGCGAGTTACGGGCTAGACCCCGCATACTATTACACCTTACCTGGCTTCACATGGGATGCCATGTTAAAACATACTGGT
>NW_017280870.1:0-201 GCF_001594075.2 Trachymyrmex cornetzi
TCGCGAACAAAGAAAATACGCAAAAAAAAACGTGTCGCGACACGTTCGCAATTCTTGGAAAAAAGGGGAGGGGTTACCCCTCTTAGATTCTAGAAGTTTTACCATATACGCAGCAATTTACGCGGGAACGATCAGTCCTGCGATATCCACTTGTACGGACGGTCGACAAAATGTACTTCGCCAAAGAGAGCAATACATCGT
>NW_017280871.1:0-201 GCF_001594075.2 Trachymyrmex cornetzi
GATCTCGTTCGTAAATCGCACTCTCTCATCAGTCTTGATAGCGATCCTTGATCTCAACTCCGACGATTTTTTGCCCAACCACACTGAGGAATTCCAAAAATAAAACATGAAATAGGATTAGAAGAAACCGTTTTCTACCGTTCTCCAAATAGGATATTAATTAAACAGTGTACATGTGTTGATTCGAGGAAAAAGAATGCA
>NW_017280872.1:0-201 GCF_001594075.2 Trachymyrmex cornetzi
AATGGAAAAAGTAATTATTATATTTTACTTTCTGCTACTCTTACTACTATTTTAAACTTACCTATATCTGACATATCTGAAATGTCTTCAGTGTCGGAAATAATATTATCATGAACTAATTTTCAACAGTGTCATTATTAACGATCTTCCTTGTTACATTTGAACAACTAGGTTTACTAATATCATTTGCCATCATATTTG
>NW_017280873.1:0-201 GCF_001594075.2 Trachymyrmex cornetzi
TCCGGAGCTGATGCCAAAATCTGTGACACGATTACTGACGCTAGGTCCATAAGATTTAATTTACGTTAATTAAAAAACATAAAAGGCAGAAGATTATATTAATTAATTTTAAGGAACCAAAATGATACTCTCATATTAAAAAGAATAAATACTATTATATATTTTAATAAGAATAATTCAAATTTGCAGATGTAACGTAAA
>NW_017280874.1:0-201 GCF_001594075.2 Trachymyrmex cornetzi
TCAAGTGTGACGAGCTGCATACGCCCGTCTACATCTTCTTTAGTCCCTTCGCCACATTCTTTAATGCTCTCAGAAACTCCTCACTTCTCATTTAAGCGTTATTTCGCTATTTGATTTGGCCCATGTCTACGTTCCGGTTCTTAATCAACAACTCCTAGATCGTGTACAGCGTATCCAAATTTCTTACCTCAGCTTCTCTTA
>NW_017280875.1:0-201 GCF_001594075.2 Trachymyrmex cornetzi
ATGCCTCTTGCTAGAAAGCATCCGAAAATATACTTACCAGGACAAGGAGGACGAAGAATCTTCTCCACTTCCGTCCAATCCAAATTTTTTTGTTCTTGATTTTTATACACTTTGCAACTTTTAGCATATAAACTAGGTTTTTTTTGCACTATGTTTATTAATGCTCGTGTTGTCGCGGGATCCCAACTATATACCATTTTT
>NW_017280876.1:0-201 GCF_001594075.2 Trachymyrmex cornetzi
TATGTCAACGTCTCTAATGATAAAAATGAGTAAATTATTCGTACTTATCTGAGTCTCTTGTGTATACAAGTTTCTTTTACATATATGTATCACGATATTCCAGTAGTTCTGAAAATATACCTGTAAGCGTTGAAATCATCGCGGGACTCATCTTGCAGCGCGGTGTTAAAGTCGAAGCTGCATTTGTCGACGAGAAACTTG
>NW_017280877.1:0-201 GCF_001594075.2 Trachymyrmex cornetzi
GCAGATGGTTATCATCAGTTTCCTCTATTTTTTTACTTTATGAAGTTAAATTTAATTTGGTTTTTCTCTGAGAAACCTGTTACATATATTATATCGAAAAATTCCCCTGTTTATACGTTTTGAAAGGAAATGACAGATTGACGTACATACATTATCGATAAGAACGCTGTAACTACGAGATAGTAAATTATAAGAAATTTA
>NW_017280878.1:0-201 GCF_001594075.2 Trachymyrmex cornetzi
GATTTTTTTCTTATTGTTAGTGAAATTTTATTGAAAAGCATCTTTATTCGATTTATAAAAAATCAGTCTTAGAGAAAACATTTCGTAAAGAAAACATTGTACATTTTTAACAGTTACTATATATAAATATCATTGCAAAATGGAATTCTGCTATTAGGAATAATTGAAGGAGCTAGTTAAATGAATTTTCCCTTTCCACAT
>NW_017280879.1:0-201 GCF_001594075.2 Trachymyrmex cornetzi
GCTACAAAACAGATCCTAGAGTATGACTATAAACCCTCCATTTAATTAGACATTCATCTATTTTTGAAATACATTTCATTTGTGCCGCGTGTGAAGTAACAGACGCTTAACATTGCTGCGACACAAGAAATTTCCTTATTTTCCCTCGGGAGGGAAACTCATGAAATGTGCGTAACGCATGATCGGGAGATTGCTTGTACA
>NW_017280880.1:0-201 GCF_001594075.2 Trachymyrmex cornetzi
CCGTGAGGGAAAGTTGAAAAGAACTTTGAAGATAGAGTTCAAGAGTACGTGAAACCGTTCAGGAGTAAACCTAAGAAACCCAAAAGATCGAACGGGGAGATTTATCGTCAGCGACGCTGGCTTCGCGTCGGTGGGAGATGTCCCGCGGGGTCCTCGCGGCCCGTCCAGCGCGGACACGCTGCCATGCGTCGATGTCCGGCG
>NW_017280881.1:0-201 GCF_001594075.2 Trachymyrmex cornetzi
GGATGCCCCTTGGACGCGGCGTGGGCCCGTCCGACGACGGCTCGGCGTGATTTTCGCCCCGAGCGGCAAGGGCGGTAATCACGGTTACCAGAGTTAAGGAAGGAGGTCGACTGTCACAAAATGATTGTAGAGAATTTAATTCGCGGAGTTAAAAATATTTATTTATGTACACCTCTCATTATAAACGCGCGCGTTGAGCAG
>NW_017280882.1:0-201 GCF_001594075.2 Trachymyrmex cornetzi
TTGTACTTATTGTTTTTACCGTTAAACTAGCGAATGATATTTGTATCAATCTCTCATTTGGACATTCGAGACTTTATCAAATATTTTTGTTTTGTAACAACTTGTTATATAATGTACTGAGGATGGTCAAATATTGACCGTCTACATTTTATAATTTTAACTATATGACTTTAACAAATTACATCTAGCGTCATGGCTGAA
>NW_017280883.1:0-201 GCF_001594075.2 Trachymyrmex cornetzi
AAAAGAAAATCCAAAAAAGAGAAAATTTTGGAACACGAGATCAAAGGGCGCGAATCAACCGTGTAAAAGGATTCATAACAAGGGATCAGGACCGCAAAGGAGTTCTGAATTCAACGCAAAAAAAACCATCTCGATCGTACCAGCGGTTACCGAGATAGCGGTGAAGGGCCAAATCCAAGATGGCGGATCTGAAGCGCCAAG
>NW_017280884.1:0-201 GCF_001594075.2 Trachymyrmex cornetzi
TAAAAGCAATTTAAACATAAAGATATTAAGTACAATAATTTGATCTCGTCGAAAACATTACTAATTTCGGCTCCCAATTTGATCCCTCCTCAGATGTGAGCGTAATACAAAAAATAAATTAATCGAAAAAACAAGTACAAATTCGCAAACTAAGGTATGTCGATGATTGTTTTCATAATAATAAAAGAAATAATAAAAGAA
>NW_017280885.1:0-201 GCF_001594075.2 Trachymyrmex cornetzi
TTCCTGAGATACGATACAGGAGTTTAATAATAAGATAAAAATACCAGCCGTGTGTGTGAATATTGATGGCGCATATTTTTTACTTATGTAGTCAAATTTATGAATTATTCGTTGCAGAACTTGTTAATATAGAGAGGGAGGAAGATAACAATAGTAAACAAAGTAACTATTGGAATTAACCTTGCTCAGGATACTGATTAG
>NW_017280886.1:0-201 GCF_001594075.2 Trachymyrmex cornetzi
TTTAGATGATATCAATTCTTTTTTGTATCACCTATAGATGATAAAAATAATAATAATTATATTTGTAGGTTTTATAAGTTTTGTATTAGATTTTATAAAATTGATGGAGGAGAATTACTTATTTTTTAGAGTCTTTAGAGTAATTTATTGGTTTAAGATTAGGTATTTTATTTGAAATTTTGAATATCAGTTTTATTTATT
>NW_017280887.1:0-201 GCF_001594075.2 Trachymyrmex cornetzi
GTTCGCTGTCTTACTGATACTGTGTTGATGGATTGTATTATATTTGCTATTTACGCTATATCGCGCAGCCAACGCGGAATGAGACGAATACCTACGGGACGCACATAGGTACATAGGGGTTTTCGTCCATATTTGAAAAATATTAGGTGTACAACTTTGCTTCCGCCGTTTTTTTCCGAAATTCGAGGCTTTATTGTAAAA
>NW_017280888.1:0-201 GCF_001594075.2 Trachymyrmex cornetzi
AGCAATTTTGATCACGTGACCTGTTTTGACGCTGAAAATGAGCGTCTAGCGTCAGCGTGAAATTGCATCTTAAGGGTAAATTTTCACGACTGCTCAAACCGGCTGTTTCAGCGACAAAAAGAATCATGTGGTCAAAACTGACGAATATCAAACGCCCATTTTGATCACGTGATCCTTTTTGTCGCTGAAACAGCCGGTTTG
>NW_017280889.1:0-201 GCF_001594075.2 Trachymyrmex cornetzi
GCAAAAATGTCTTCGAAGTTCTTCGAAGCTATTTCGATAATAGGCGAGTAAGCATATCAATAGTACAAAAGTATCAAAGTGGGCAACAAGAGGTTGTCCGCAGGGTTCGGTGCTCTAGCCGATCTGCTGGAATCTAATGTTCGATGAATTATTAAGGATACTAAAGGTACAGGCTAGAGATCGCTTCGTAGCATACGCCGA
>NW_017280890.1:0-201 GCF_001594075.2 Trachymyrmex cornetzi
TATTTCTGAATTAAATCTATTTTAATTTATACATTTTAATTTATATTTTAAGAACAAAAATTTTAAAAATGTAGTGCTTTATTTAACTTTCCGTAATATGGAATTTTAACTCTTCCATCAGCAGTAAGGGTTTTTGACAAATAGAAAAAAAATTTTTTTACTGCTCTGGATTATATAAAAATCTGAAAAAATATGGTATAC
>NW_017280891.1:0-201 GCF_001594075.2 Trachymyrmex cornetzi
AACGATGATATCATCAGTGTCGAGCATATCAGCTAGCCATCCTCGTTTTTCATGTCCCTTGACGTATACGACAGCTTCATCCTCTTCTAATACAGCTTCCGTAATTAAACGTCTTACCATGCTGTAAGGGATCACCCATCATCCCACCGCAATCCATGGTGATAAGTACTCAACCAGGAAGAGCAAGATTTGTCGAATCTC
>NW_017280892.1:0-201 GCF_001594075.2 Trachymyrmex cornetzi
CAATGACGAGGCCTTCAGCGACAGGCGCGCAGACGGGTGCACCGCAGGCCCGTCTGCGACAAAAAATGCGTCTGCGAAGAAATGGGTGAACACCGGGGGCACGGTGTTTGATACTCCACCCCCCCTCGGAGGTGTAGGACACTCCGGGTCTAACATCGACCCGGAGTTCGAGGAGTGCCAGGAGTTTTACGACTCCTGCCT
>NW_017280893.1:0-201 GCF_001594075.2 Trachymyrmex cornetzi
TATGTATTTCTTCTGTGATAAGAAAATCCTTTTTAATTTTCTGTTTCGAATAATTTCGATGCCCAGATAGTATTCTGCTATTGAGCTGGTTATTTTGAATTCTTTGTTCATTGCATCCAGTAGCCTTTTAATTTCAGTTTCAGATCGTCCCATAATCAGTCCGTCATCCACCCAGAGCGTTACATAGATGTTTCCAGTTTC
>NW_017280894.1:0-201 GCF_001594075.2 Trachymyrmex cornetzi
GGATGATTAGAATTGAAATTCAAGTATCGTCCAGAATTAGTCGGTTTTTTGAAATTGTCAAAATTAATGTGTCCATTTTCCACTTTCAAACTGACATCCAGAAAATTAATCGATCCATCGTCATTGTTAGCAGGTAAATTTCTGGATGTCAGTTTGAAAGTGGAAAATGGACACATTATTTTTGACAATTTCAAAAAACCG
>NW_017280895.1:0-201 GCF_001594075.2 Trachymyrmex cornetzi
TCTATCGCATCCGATGGTACAGCCGTAGCAATATCATCAACGTATCTGACATAAAATGGTAAAGAAAATTTTAGAGTCTCCATTGCTCTAATCTCCAAATCTTGCAATACTAAATCTGCCAACACCGGAGATAAAGGATGTGGCTAAGATTGCAAGGAGATCTTTACGTTTGTATAATTGGCGAAACTTATATGTATTGCG
>NW_017280896.1:0-201 GCF_001594075.2 Trachymyrmex cornetzi
GGACGCCTCCAAGTCACGTATCCTCACCTCTCCCATCTTTTCCGGGCGAGTGATGCGGACGCCAGGATTATCCGCAGTCAGTTCCGCAAGCCTGGTCGCCAGGATATTTGCCTTCTCGACCCCCGCAGCGCCCCCCGGGAACCTCGAGCAGAAAAGCCCCGGATTTCGCCCGGCGAGGTCGCAGGTCGGCGATCCCAATCT
>NW_017280897.1:0-201 GCF_001594075.2 Trachymyrmex cornetzi
GCCTCGAATTTCCTGGTTCGGATTTTTATTCCGTTGTTTGCCAGAATGGGAAGTACATTTTTTAAATTACATTTGTCAATCTCTCATCTCGGCGTTTTCGAGGGCATTTTAAATATTTGTTCGAAATTTTTTGATCATTGAAAATGGCAACTCCAAGTTGAAAACTATTCTTTTCTGAAGGTCAAGGTGTTAGAGAAATAC
>NW_017280898.1:0-201 GCF_001594075.2 Trachymyrmex cornetzi
TCGGTCGGTTGTTGGAAAATCAAGCGAAAACGGATGAAACATCCTCTCCACCTGCCTCGACCATCGTTAGCCGCAGTAATTCTCGTACCAGCATCTCATCGCTGAGTACTGTCATTACGAATGATACATCGAAACAGAAGCCTCTTGAAGTAATTCGGACTTATTTTGTAACGTTACTACTGATACGTATTTTATTTAACT
>NW_017280899.1:0-201 GCF_001594075.2 Trachymyrmex cornetzi
GGTTAAACGTAAAAATTATTTTAATTGTTTAGAACGGATATATTCAGTAAGTCCAACGCAAATTGAACTTTTTCATTTACGATTATTACTACTGACGGTTAAAGGAGCAATGAATTTCCAAGATTTAAAAATGGTAAATGGCGAATTATGTCAAACTTTTACAGCAGCATGTTTAGCATTAGGATTAATTGAAGATGATAC
>NW_017280900.1:0-201 GCF_001594075.2 Trachymyrmex cornetzi
GGCCAATTCACCAGTCAAAGGAATTCCTTTGACTGGTGAATTGGCCCGACAGAGACCTGAAGTTGTCTTGAAATAAGAGTCGGATAACAGCCTGGGCCGACGTCGCGCCGTGATTGGCGCGACCACCGGTTGCCGACGTACTGCCAACGTTGGCCCGAGCTTCGTCAATATGTAAGAGTCGGCTAACGTACGTTGGGCCGA
>NW_017280901.1:0-201 GCF_001594075.2 Trachymyrmex cornetzi
CATATGTATACATATAATCGATTTCTCATTCTCTTTAATAAATAAACACAAAACAAGAAACTGTAGATTAAAATAATTCATCGACTATAGAGTTAAAATCATTATTGATACAAACCAGGAAAACTATACCAAATTCTACACTCGACGAATCTCCAACTATTAGAAAAAAAGCGAGACTAGGTTTGCAATCAGTAACAGTAG
>NW_017280902.1:0-201 GCF_001594075.2 Trachymyrmex cornetzi
TGGCGACCAAAACGTAAGTCACGCAAGGTGATTTTATACAATAATTAATTAATTAATAAATAATAGCACGCATGCTAATTAAACAAAGGCATTAGTCCGGTCACACCCTAACCTGGTGGGGCAGACCGGGCTAGAGGCAGTGTTAGTGACGGAAACGTGCGAAGCCAGGAAAAGTGCTTCGGAATCGTCGATAGAACGAGT
>NW_017280903.1:0-201 GCF_001594075.2 Trachymyrmex cornetzi
TTGCTTAAAAATTTCCATCTTTTTTATTCAGTATTCTGTCTATCGTTGTAATTGGGCATAATGACTTTGACAGAAAAAGAAAAAATCAAAATCGAAAAGTTACCCGCCCATGCACCTCCAGGGTGAGAATATGCTTCGTTGAATATTTCTTGAGATATTTTAAACGTTTTAAACTCATTTTTTAATTTCGCTGATTACAGC
>NW_017280904.1:0-201 GCF_001594075.2 Trachymyrmex cornetzi
AAAGTAACCAACAAATGTATGTGTGGTAATCCTCGTTTTTGAAATTCTATCACATAAACATAGGCGAGTACTTCTCCAAAAAATTTTTGTCTAACGATGATATCAATCAAATAATCTCTTTTTATATTGAATACACGAGCACAGATATCTGGTCTATCTACAGGTTGTTGATTTGGTAGTAAATTTTCTCTAATTTCGCGC
>NW_017280905.1:0-201 GCF_001594075.2 Trachymyrmex cornetzi
GCTGTGGGGCACACTCGCGCCAACTGTCTGAGTCAAGTGGATCGAACTGACTGGTGCTTCCAGGGAAGTCCCAACCTCCTTCCGCGGAGGAAGTGATGGGCACAGAGCGGCGGGATGTAGAAAACCCCCAAAGTGTCTGGTGTGCGCGGGGCGGGGACTACCGTCGGGACACCGTGCGGGCGCGACCGAGTGTGCGCCATA
>NW_017280906.1:0-201 GCF_001594075.2 Trachymyrmex cornetzi
ACGAGACGCGGCAGCTCGTCGACCCACTTGTAATTGCCGTTGAGCGTAAACATCTTTCACATGTCGTTCTTGAGCGTGCGATTGAACCTCTCAACCACTGACGTTTTTAACATTGAATACGTGGAATAGTGATTAACATCGTGTTTTTTCAAGATTTTCTGCACATCGGCGTTGTAAAACTCCTTCCCCATATCCGTTTGT
>NW_017280907.1:0-201 GCF_001594075.2 Trachymyrmex cornetzi
AACGGCAGGTGAACTTGACTTTGGCAAAATACAAAACTTTTCGCTTCACTCGACGATGCATATTGTTTCGATTCAATCACATTTTTTGATAGGTTTGAAAAATCTGCTTTCCCATAATAAATACACACAAAAAATAGGGTTTTGCTAAAATTTACACTATAAGAAAAATTATTGTAATTACCATGATATTTAATTATAATT
>NW_017280908.1:0-201 GCF_001594075.2 Trachymyrmex cornetzi
TGATGTTTCATTTAATAATTTTACAGAGAATCAGGAAGTTTTTTGTTTCAATTGTTGATATCGAGTATTAGTAGTGCAACGATTTACGAACTGATGACGTTTAAGACGTGTAAAGAGAAGAAATTTGTCATCTCAGACATTAGGAAATTACCTATGGAGATCAAGACAAAGGACATATGTAACGGAAATTATAATGTGTGA
>NW_017280909.1:0-201 GCF_001594075.2 Trachymyrmex cornetzi
CACTTTCGAATAATTTCATTTACAAAACTTGTAATTTAGATATGATCGCAAAAATGAAATCAATCGTTTCCTAATTACTGCTTTAATATCTAAAACTGCGTCTGTTTAGTTTACTCCGGAATCGATTTTGTCTTAATGAAAACCTAGAAAAATACATATTTTTATATACTGCCAAAAATTTCCGGGAAATAATTTTATTGA
>NW_017280910.1:0-201 GCF_001594075.2 Trachymyrmex cornetzi
TCCTTGAATATATATGACGAAAATCAGTGAGCGAATGAGCAGTACATATTTTCTACGACAGAGAACCACAGCGGAGAGCATTTACTCGTTAACAAGAATTATCTGGAAGAAAATATAAGAAGCACAGCATTTCGGATATAAAATAAATCCTGAAATTGGACACCTAGGTGGAAGTGTGAACTGCGTTTTTCAAGGCAAAAT
>NW_017280911.1:0-201 GCF_001594075.2 Trachymyrmex cornetzi
ATGCATGGTGTGATAAACGGTATATCTGTTGAGGTTAATATAATTCTTCTTAGTGTAGTGAGTATCAGAGATAAGCATTACATCAATATTCTGGATTTTTAAAAAAGTTTCTAATTCGTTTTTGTGTTTGGATAAGCTATTGGCATTCCAGATTGCTAGCTGTAAGCTCAACATTGTGTCATCTTAGAGACTATTGTAGTA
>NW_017280912.1:0-201 GCF_001594075.2 Trachymyrmex cornetzi
AAACCATCCGGTTCCTTGAGCCGAGTGGAATGGGTGGTAGTGGCGCATTAAAGACTTGCTGTGCTATCCCAGCATGTTTGACATGCATCTATACGAAAATTTAAATTTCAGATTATGCCTGTTATAAACAGTATAAAACATAACTCAAAGGAGGCCAAGTATTTAATCATCTATTAAGTTTTACAGGTCGGTACTTAGATA
>NW_017280913.1:0-201 GCF_001594075.2 Trachymyrmex cornetzi
CAGATTCGAATTTAGTGACCTTAAAAACCTTGCTACTAAAATCATCACACAGTTTTAAAACTTCTTCCAAAACATTTTTGGCACAGAACATTTTTCTTTGCGTGACTACGCAGAAATTAACTCAGTGGAAAAAAAACGTACGGTGTTAAAAAAAATATATTTTAAAGATAAAAGTTCGCACTTCAAGATGGCGTAAACGAA
>NW_017280914.1:0-201 GCF_001594075.2 Trachymyrmex cornetzi
TTGCGCGAATGATTGTTTTTTTTAACCATGTTCCACCACTCCGATCAATTTAAAAAAAATATATATTAAAGTAGAGAGTCTACAGATTATTTTTATGAAGTATAAAAGTGGTTACTCAAAAATATCACCAAACCAAAAAATTCATAAACAATTCAAAAACTTTTTTAATAATTTTGTTTTTATCGTAAAAATTTCAAAAAA
>NW_017280915.1:0-201 GCF_001594075.2 Trachymyrmex cornetzi
CCTATAACCATCTTTGCTTTCAGTCCGTCTATCTGTCTTTCATTTCCACCCACACATATTTCCGCCCATTTAATAAATTAGATTTGTAGAACTAAAATGTAAAATACACACTCTTGCCCCTTTAGAGATTTATATTTATTTTTATTGAAGGTATCGAAATACATTAAGTACATTAATATTACATATTGCAGTACTAATGTT
>NW_017280916.1:0-201 GCF_001594075.2 Trachymyrmex cornetzi
TTAAATAACGCCGGCGGCTTTGCCTAGTCACGCTTACTTCAAGCGATCGATCGATCGGTGCTACAACGAACGCTGATACAAATTTTACAGCTGATAATTGCACATAGAAGATTTTTTCTCTCATAAATGCCGTTACGCCTTGCAGAAAACTGCGCGCTAAAACTACGCTATTAAAAATTTTATGAAATTTAATATACTTTT
>NW_017280917.1:0-201 GCF_001594075.2 Trachymyrmex cornetzi
CTCCAGCGCGAACATTAACAGATAATTTACCAGGACCAGCTTCTTTCGATGCGACGACTGTATAAGAAATAATAAAATGCTGTTTATATTTTGATTTCAGAAATAATTTATATCTTATTGAGTCAATACTTATTAAACTTATTACTAAGGCTAAAATATTGAAATAATTACCTAAAATAGTTCCTGGTCGATGACAAACCG
>NW_017280918.1:0-201 GCF_001594075.2 Trachymyrmex cornetzi
TCACCCCTTTAATCGACGGAACTATTTCTAAAATTGATAGGGAACTCTAGAACTCTTGGGGGGACAACCAGAACTCATGGCGCCAGAACTCGTGGCGCCACCCATGGGGGGACCCCACGGACGAGTCGGGCCACGGAGGCGACGCCCCCTCCGCGTCCTAACCGCCGTGGCGGCCAGCATGCGCCGCTAACTCCGCCCGGT
>NW_017280919.1:0-201 GCF_001594075.2 Trachymyrmex cornetzi
GGTGCAGCATATATACCGGAGTTACTCTATCAAATAAAAATATATAGTCTCTGTAGAAAGTGAATAAAATTAAAAATTTATACTATCCATATAAAAATAAATATTATGTGAAACAATTAAATAAAGGCAATATTTATATTTAATACAATTTTAAAGTTGAAATGAAAATTTGATCATTATTTAATTTTTTAAATAATACTT
>NW_017280920.1:0-201 GCF_001594075.2 Trachymyrmex cornetzi
AGCTCCGTCAAAGATCAGTTAGATTGAAATATCAATAACTGATTTTGAAAGTTAAGATTTCAACCTTTAAAATGCTTTTTTAAAAATCTCATTATGACCATTTTTGACAAAGTTACTCTAACCTGAAGTTAAAAGATCGTGATGTCTTTTTTTATCAGAATTTTTGAAGTGCTCTTGCCATTTTCTGAAAAATAGTGGTTA
>NW_017280921.1:0-201 GCF_001594075.2 Trachymyrmex cornetzi
CAAACATTCTTAATACTTTCTACTTTTCCCAATTTCCATTTTTCCTAATTTTGGACTTATGCCACTTGTCAATTAAGGGGCTCATATAATATCTCGTCGGTGAGTATACTTTGTGGGATTTGTTTAACGCTGCAAATACTTTGAAGCATATTTTGGTTGGACAATTCGTAAATTCTTACTTTTGATTATAGTTAACAATAA
>NW_017280922.1:0-201 GCF_001594075.2 Trachymyrmex cornetzi
TGAAAGATGAAGTTTATGTTGATGAAACTCTTGACAGTGACTCTATCTAATCGTCGTGCGGCGTATTGTTAGGAGTGACTAGAAGAGATCAGATAGTCTCGTTGACTATTTTATTGATAAAATCCAGAGGTCCAACAAAAAGGCTTTCCATAAACGCGGCTCGGAATACATAAAGTAAACGTAAGGCATTGTCGATGCCGA
>NW_017280923.1:0-201 GCF_001594075.2 Trachymyrmex cornetzi
TACTCTTAATCACTTCAATATTAACAAGGACGCGAACTCCCGTAAGGATGTCGATCTTTAATAATATCTCGTCGGTGAATAGGCTAACGCAACCAAAAATTGGTTGTTGCAACCAATTAAAAATACTATGCCATGTTCAGCTAATCTTTTGTTTCAGTGTATGCATCGTCAGTAAACTATTCTAATCGAACGCTATATATG
>NW_017280924.1:0-201 GCF_001594075.2 Trachymyrmex cornetzi
TCATTTGTCCTTGTTGTTCACCAAATAATAAAGAAGGATAAAACGATACATCATGCGCTTCACACGTCACTCGGAACGCACCCTATGACAACAGATTTTGACGCGGTCGTTCCGCGAGTTTGTTTCTCCTTATATTATATGGAGCATAATTTCCGCGGAAAAGCGGAAAAGTATAGTGACAAATAGACATTTGTATTTATT
>NW_017280925.1:0-201 GCF_001594075.2 Trachymyrmex cornetzi
GAATGCAACTAGATAAATATACGCAACGAGAGGATTTGGACGAGCATTTACAAATACTCACTGTCATTATGACGGATCTGACAGTAGACGTAGGTAAAACGTTAGACTATTTAGCCTGTTCGAAGGAAGGATTAATACCCACTCGTTTACTACCTTTAGAGCCGATAATAATAGAATTGCGAGAAGCCGCGTCACAATTAA
>NW_017280926.1:0-201 GCF_001594075.2 Trachymyrmex cornetzi
AGCTACTGCTAGGGCGGCAGGGACACGCGAATCAATGACGGGCAGTGTACATACATATTTGATGCATATGTGATACATTCTCCATTATTTGTGATTTATCAATTGTATAAACTCTTTTATCTTAATACATATTACTCAAAATGCAAAATGACTAACAAGTTAAATTTATTTTTTGTGATATTCTAAAACACAAATGTAGAA
>NW_017280927.1:0-201 GCF_001594075.2 Trachymyrmex cornetzi
ATCTAGATATTTCAATCTTCAAATGATAGAGAAGAGCGTTACACGGAGCACTTTACGTACCGAATCCTTTACTCCGACTTGCTCGCGTCTCGGTCACTCAGGTCACTCGATTCGACTGGCGCTCGTCAAGATGGTGACGCGTCGCGCGATATAGTTCCTAACGTATTCACACATTCGTATTCACTCTTCGCATACGACCGT
>NW_017280928.1:0-201 GCF_001594075.2 Trachymyrmex cornetzi
TGAATCCGTGGTAAGCAATAAGATATATAAAACTACAGTAGCTACATGTTTTAATATCTGCAATGTTTCCATGTGATCAGTCAAAATGCGTCTTCTCTCCAATAAATAGTTGATTGACCACCTCACATGCAAACATTATGGATATTAAATGGCGAAACATGTAGATACTGTAGTTTTATACATTTTATTGTTTACCACGGA
>NW_017280929.1:0-201 GCF_001594075.2 Trachymyrmex cornetzi
AGACCAGTCTCTGTATTTTGTAACTCGTTATGCAGTTTTTAAAATCTTTTTCGTAATGATATATTTGGCCAGTTGTATTGATTTCATATTTATTTTTGATAGTTAATTCTTGAATAAATATCAAGTCTTTTTTTTATATACTTGGCGTATCTTTTTTACCTTTGCGAGGTATTTTTTATAGGATCCACTATAATTGTCATT
>NW_017280930.1:0-201 GCF_001594075.2 Trachymyrmex cornetzi
AATATGTCATTAATTTAATTAAAGTAATTACGAAAATGTATTTATTATTTACTAAACGCATACGTTAATATAAACGTGTAATATATATTTGTATTTAATCTTATTAATTTTTGCTATTATTATCAATTTATCCTTGTATATAATTAATCGTTTAATTATGAAATTACTTTAAAAATATTAATAATTTAAACTATAATGTTA
>NW_017280931.1:0-201 GCF_001594075.2 Trachymyrmex cornetzi
TCGAGCTTCTTACCTAATAATGTTGATAGTCCAACAAAATTATTTTCAGATTTATATCTAGCTAAATTTTTAGATACCTCAACAAAATCTTCTTTTTGCGTATCATTTTACTTTTCATACTTCTCATTGCGCATTGGTTTTCAATGCATTCGCGTCTCTCGTTGTTCATGATAATCGCGCCGTCATTCCGCGATTCTGCGA
>NW_017280932.1:0-201 GCF_001594075.2 Trachymyrmex cornetzi
GATCTCCTCGTTTAATTTAACGAATTTCAGATAAAGTTGTTACGTCAATGTAAATAAAAGTGCACGAATAAAATACATGTGAAGAGTTAATTAAAGTGTCAATTCTACGTTCTGGCATATACAAAAAGAACGGTTTTACTTATACGAGACAAAATTTTGTTTAAAAACGAAGTAAATTCTGATCATATCAATTAAAATTCC
>NW_017280933.1:0-201 GCF_001594075.2 Trachymyrmex cornetzi
AGAGAGGGTAGAGCACGAGAGAAGGGAGCATAGGTTAGATAAGTGCGAGCGCGGAAGGAAAAGGGGCTGTCCGCCGGGGAATTTTACGGGATACGCCGAGAATTAATGAAAAGAGTTGTTCGCCGTGGTAATGGAAATTGGGCTGTTCGCCGTGAGAATTAAAATGTAGAGGCTGTCCGCCGCGAGAATTAATGATTAAAA
>NW_017280934.1:0-201 GCF_001594075.2 Trachymyrmex cornetzi
GAGGCTTGCCTTACAGGTTTCGCGTTGCAGCTGGTCGATAACAAGCTTGTTAACGTTTTAAAAGTCAACATAATCAACATAATCAACGAAATGGACACAAAAAGGACGATTTTGCTGAAGTATTAAAAAATTTAGCTATATACGTCAAATCTGAAAATAATTTTGTTGAACCATCGAAATAATTGTGTAGGACGCTCAAAT
>NW_017280935.1:0-201 GCF_001594075.2 Trachymyrmex cornetzi
TCGGATGCAGGGACACGGGTAGGGGCAGGTAGATTGGCGAGGCTGGAATTCTACGTAAAAGACTCCGGCCGGTGCCACATACTGCCAACAGGGGTCGGTCACTCCCCCCGGATAAATAACGGAGTGTTGGTATGCATCGTTCCGTCGGTCATGAAACGGAACGCTAGTGGGAACTTGGGGCCGTTGGGAGGGACGGGGGAT
>NW_017280936.1:0-201 GCF_001594075.2 Trachymyrmex cornetzi
GTATTTTTAAACAATTTTTTAATGTCAGAGCCAGCACCCCACTACAAGAGTAAAGTACCAGTGGGGTGCTGGCTCTGACATTAAAAAATTGTTTAAAAATACGTAGAGACCAGAACTCTGTGCAAAACCTATAGAAAGCGTTAGAACTATCGTAGAACTGTAGGAAAATAGCAAAAAGTCGGCGAGAACTGACCGTTACGC
>NW_017280937.1:0-201 GCF_001594075.2 Trachymyrmex cornetzi
TAGTTAATGACATATCTTTCTATAATGTTCCTGTTTAAGTATAATTAGTAATTAAGTAAATTACATCTTAGTGTAATTGAATTATCTGATATTTATTATAAATTAGCAGATATTAAACATATATATATATATATATACACATATATTCTTTAATTCTTCATATTATTTTTAATATTATTTCAAATGTCAATATCGTCATCA
>NW_017280938.1:0-201 GCF_001594075.2 Trachymyrmex cornetzi
AACCGATATTCAAAGTTAAAGTGGCCGATCATATTGAACAGTTAGTGTAACATTTTGATAGTCGAATCTCAACGAAACATGTAATAAAAGCTTCATAACATACTCGAATCGCATTTGAAAGTATTAAAGTTTTTGCTGACACAGTAGTTTTTAGGGATGCTATTCTGCAACTGTTTTTACACGCCTACTGACAGTTGTCGT
>NW_017280939.1:0-201 GCF_001594075.2 Trachymyrmex cornetzi
GATCGGCGAGAAAACGTCAACTGAAAGTAATGTAAGGCGGTCTTGTTGAACATCTACCTGGCACGCAGTATATTCATGAGATAATAAAGCATCCATAGAGACGGCGGTTTTCGAAATTATTGTGCGGTGACGGCTGTCTTTAGCATAGTAATCGGACGGTAAAATGTTGCGGGATGTGACATTTCGTCGTTTGAAAATGTT
>NW_017280940.1:0-201 GCF_001594075.2 Trachymyrmex cornetzi
TGGCTTGTACTTTACTTGGGAGTTATTTCAAATGTACTATGCAAGAAATTTTCAAAAATTAATACACAAACTTCTGACAGTCACAAACTAGTTTGGAAATAAATATTTATGAATAAAGTCCTAAAATTTTCAGATTTATCCTTTATTTTCTCTAAGAAAAAATGATCACCCATATCAGAATTTAGTCATAAATAATTTTGT
>NW_017280941.1:0-201 GCF_001594075.2 Trachymyrmex cornetzi
GAATTTGACTGCAAGGAGAATGTGCCCGCCAATACTACTGCCTATTGTCTCATCATACACGATAGTATAATCGAATATTGTCCGTTGTCCAACATAGTGTGCAAAATCATGTAAATCGCAACGTATCCAGAATATATAATATAAGAATGGAAAACCGGGATGAGATGCAGTCTCGAAAAATTGCTCGTCATGGTCGTACCA
>NW_017280942.1:0-201 GCF_001594075.2 Trachymyrmex cornetzi
CCTACCTTCGCACAATGCGAAAGCTTAATGCATCGCCGAATGGGCACTCGTATTTGTCGTATACGCGGTCATATCCCGCCGTCTCTCGTCGAGTTTTCGGCATCAACGCCACGAACATCGCCGCAGCGACGGACGAGGATTAAGCTATGCTTATTGTTATAACGAGTGATGATTTGGCAGTTAGCACTCTCCATTCTCCAT
>NW_017280943.1:0-201 GCF_001594075.2 Trachymyrmex cornetzi
GGCCTACATAAAGAGTAATAAAACAAATAAATGCGAGTTATGTAATAATAGCTTTATAAAAAATAGTTTCTAAATTTTTTGTTATTCTATCAAATACTATATATAAACCTGATTGAAATGAAACCAGCAGCCGGTTAATCGTGCTTCCGGGAAAGTCTCCCTTGCAGCCTTCATAGCCGCGTATTCATAATCGCTGACAAT
>NW_017280944.1:0-201 GCF_001594075.2 Trachymyrmex cornetzi
TACCTCGTGATCACCTTTAATCTTATGGATTTTTGCGAAATTAGGTGTAAAAATTATCATCGCAATGTCCGGGGTGAATCCCCGTGCTCTATTTCACAGTTTACTTTGGTTCTGCTCCCTTAGCTCATGCAGCCGTGCATTGCAGTTCTTGAGTCGTGCACATACGATTTATACGTGTAGCAGCGCTGAGAATTATTTGAT
>NW_017280945.1:0-201 GCF_001594075.2 Trachymyrmex cornetzi
CTTCCGCACGCGGCGTATAGCCCAGACATGGCGCCTTCCGATTACTACCTCCGGTCGCTGCAGTATCATTTGGCTGATACACATTTCGTGAGATTAGAAGAGATACGAAAATACATTGATGACTTTATCGCTTCGAATCCGGTGAGTTTCTATCGTCAAGGAATTCGCAAGCTACCCGAAATATGGCAAAAGGTCGTTGAT
>NW_017280946.1:0-201 GCF_001594075.2 Trachymyrmex cornetzi
CGCATGGTCCAGCAGGACTATCGTTTCGTCCGGTGCGTGACTTAACTTCCGAGGACATATGGCAACTCGTGAGTTCAGTAGTTCAAAGTGCCCGAGGGCTCGATATCGCGGAAAATTTCGACGTACGCGTTTTTAACTTTGCGGCACCTGCGGGACGTGGTGGTAGAGCAAATCGACTAACACGCGAAGACGTAGCAAAAC
>NW_017280947.1:0-201 GCF_001594075.2 Trachymyrmex cornetzi
GACTCAAAATGCTTTCTCGGCTATCTCGGCCGCTCGGCGGCCTTAGGCATCAATAAGAGGCGGGGAGCATTCTAAATAACATATAAGTTTTAATAAATTGTAGTATTTTTTTTAGTGTACCCCTCCTATTAATCCAGAAGTATAAATCATGTTAAAACGCAACAGTTTACGAAATATTTAATTGTTTCTATTCCAGAGTGT
>NW_017280948.1:0-201 GCF_001594075.2 Trachymyrmex cornetzi
GAAATGACTTCCTACGACTGTGCATATCCAAGTGAGAGTTCAGTTTTTGAACATTTAAGAACGCGAAATATTTTTGTTGTGTTTAATAATTTATTAACCGGTATTCATTGTCGATTCTTATTTTTAGATCATTTTAAAGTCGTCTTAAATAATGTCTTAAGAAACGGTTCCCTTTATTGGTTTATGACATCTTAAGACTGA
>NW_017280949.1:0-201 GCF_001594075.2 Trachymyrmex cornetzi
TACGTTTCGGCTGAGGTACAAACTTTTGCACGTGGTGCTATACATTTCGGCTGAGGTATAAACCTTTGCACGCGGTACTTGGTCGGAGGATTCTTTTTCATAATGATATCACTCTGTCACGTACATTTTTACTATAATTTCTCGCACAGCCTCCGCGGACAATCAGTTTGCTTGTTGAATTACTTCAGTCAGTTAGTTCAA
>NW_017280950.1:0-201 GCF_001594075.2 Trachymyrmex cornetzi
CAATTTTGGTACGTGTAGTTAACTTTAATAGAACATATGATTAACCTTATTTGAAGAACTGAAGATTAATTAAACTTTTCTTTCAAATTATTTTTAATTTTTATCTTTATTAGCACTCGAAATAGTAAACATATTCATATGCTTCGTCTGCAACCAAGTTCTTCTATCTGAAAGAATTTATCCAGCTTTTGAAAAAACTTT
>NW_017280951.1:0-201 GCF_001594075.2 Trachymyrmex cornetzi
CATGGATGAGAGATCGTTAAATAAATAGAAATTTGAAGAATAAATTCTAATACTTTTAACAAAAAATATGTGATGACATAAGTATCTACGAAAAAAATAATACAGTGAACCATCAAGTAAACATCTTTAGTTAACATAATTAATATATGTTATTATACAATATATTTTATAATCAAATCAAAATTTAACTACTATATATTT
>NW_017280952.1:0-201 GCF_001594075.2 Trachymyrmex cornetzi
GAGAATGTGTTGTTCGGAAATGTTCCTCACAACGTTGTTCCTCAGGGGTGAGGTATGAGAGTTCTTCGACTTCCCAGAATCGTCGAATTTCGTCATCGAGATTGGAAGTCAGGTTCGTGTGATGGACGGACACGTGATACGCGTGAGACGATGAATTCGTGGAAATCGGACCGGAAATTATCCAGCCGAAAATAGAGTTCT
>NW_017280953.1:0-201 GCF_001594075.2 Trachymyrmex cornetzi
GTACAGAGTCCCTCTATTTAGCGAGGGACTCCGTACTGTGGAGTATTAGCACCCGGGACTCTCGTAGAGAGCCCCGGGTGAGCCCCCGTGCCACGACAAGGCTCTCCACGCACGGGGGCTGTCTGTAGACCTCTGCTTGCCTGCTGCCTGCAGTGCTTTCCTCCTCTCCGATTCTACCTCGTCCTCTAGTCTTACTCTTAA
>NW_017280954.1:0-201 GCF_001594075.2 Trachymyrmex cornetzi
ATATTAAAATCCTGGAGATTCATAGTGTATACCCTGCAAGCATAATGTAATGCCAGATTTTTTTCATAAAACTACGACAATATATGTTCATGACATAAATTAATTTTATTATCTCTAAAGCTTGAAAATAAAGAATAAAATAAAAATTACAAAATTAACAAGAATTACTTTTAACAGCTCGTGGAGATTGTCGTTTTGACA
>NW_017280955.1:0-201 GCF_001594075.2 Trachymyrmex cornetzi
TGATATTAACTGCCTATATTGAAAACCTGTAGTATAATACGCATTATAGTTTTTCAGCACTGTTAGCGAATATTAGAACGTAGCCCTAGAATATTTCATTTTCTTATCGAACATAACCTTCTGTCAGTCTACGATATATAACCTAAGACAATCTAATCCGTTACGAAATGATTTGTGAATCATTGCTCTTTAATTTCATGG
>NW_017280956.1:0-201 GCF_001594075.2 Trachymyrmex cornetzi
GTATATCTCAAGATATAAATGCTTATAGAAAATTCCAAGATGTCCTGGAATCTGCCATACGCAAATGTTATAGCAGATTTCGGGTCTGTATATCGAAATATACCTACAACTTGTCACTAAAAGGTTGTGACACTTTTTCTTCGATCTATTTTTAATTCCGATTGCTCACCGAATATATAGTCGTGTCCAGCAGACCCAACA
>NW_017280957.1:0-201 GCF_001594075.2 Trachymyrmex cornetzi
CAGGCTGGGGGGGAGGTAGCAGGACACAACTATCGTCTCCCCCCATTCCACTGCTGCGAACCTGGAACCTCTCCAAAGCGGGGAGCACGGTATCCTAACCTGAGCCCACTGCCATGTGACCGCCGCCGAAGGAGGGTCGTCCATAGAGGACAACCACCTCCCATCATCCGGAACTCGGTTGGGCTCCGATATAGCGACGAG
>NW_017280958.1:0-201 GCF_001594075.2 Trachymyrmex cornetzi
TTTCTTTTTCTGTGAAAATAACAAAAGGGCAAAACACATTGTAACGTCCAGAATATCCGTTTCAGCATAAATAAGCGTCAAATCATCATTTTACGTTACCACTATATTATTTTTTTTTTCTCTAATACTATTACCATTGCTACAAGTAACTAGCGCCATTATTATTATTATTTTATTATTATTTACCACTCTTTATATTAT
>NW_017280959.1:0-201 GCF_001594075.2 Trachymyrmex cornetzi
AAACTAGATCTCGAATTATATATATTTCTAAAACTATTGTTTATACACGTCTCCTTGGAATATAATGTTTTTTCATTATAATTATTGGTTATTGCGAAGAATATTGTCAAAGCCTCAGTCAGTAGTCGAATTAGGAGGATGCTCGCACGGAATACGGAAGATCTGGGCTGAGGTAATATTTTTCGTAGTAAAATTATTCGT
>NW_017280960.1:0-201 GCF_001594075.2 Trachymyrmex cornetzi
TGCTGCAACTTCGCCAAAAAATTTTTGTTTAACAATTAAATCTATTAAATATTCCTTTTTAATGTTGAAAACACGTGCACAAATATCTGGTCTATCAGATGGCTCTTGTAAAGATAAAAGATTTTCTATAATTTCTCTCCATTTTGGATTACATGTCATAGTAATAAAAAGATCTGGTTTGCCAAATTTACCAACTACTGC
>NW_017280961.1:0-201 GCF_001594075.2 Trachymyrmex cornetzi
ATATGTCTAATTTATTAACTGGCAACATTATAACACAGGACATGAAGAATACTGTTAACTATACATATAGATTTCCTATAATAATTTAGTTACCGTACATAGAGAATGACCTAATTGGTGTCGAAATGTATGTATAACTATTTTTATGTGTTAAATTAAAATTTTTTGTTACATTACTAGCTCTTCGCCCTTCATTTATTC
>NW_017280962.1:0-201 GCF_001594075.2 Trachymyrmex cornetzi
ACGCACGCACGCACGCACGCACGCACGCACACACACACGCACACTCACACACATACACACACACACACACACACACACACACACACACAGCGCGATCACAATTCTGCAGTCATTACTTTGCTTTCTTTTTTGCGGTTGTGATTGGTCTCGCTGTTCTGTTCCGTAAATTTACGCTCATGGAACGCCAGCCTAGACTCCCGA
>NW_017280963.1:0-201 GCF_001594075.2 Trachymyrmex cornetzi
AACTGATGTTTTTTTTCCTTTTGTCTGCCGATATCAATTTTGATAATTAATTTCGTAATTATTCTTCTTGATCTCTTATATAGAATGAATTCAGAATCAGAGGAAAACATTCAATCTCTACCCGATACACCGCCAAAGACAAAATTAAAAACAATTCAAAAACATCGTCAACAAAAATTTCGAAATGCCTGGCTTGTGGAT
>NW_017280964.1:0-201 GCF_001594075.2 Trachymyrmex cornetzi
TTGCGTAGCGGAAATTACGTAGCGCGGAATGTTGCGTGCGCGTCGCGATGATGCGGGGTCAGTATCCGCTGGGCGGTTCCCTCCGTCCGCAGCCGTCATCGCGCGCGGGCCATCGCCGCCGCCGCACAGTGTGAAACGCTAGAATTGCGCAAGACAATAATCGGTGCCGGGGGTTAATTTTAGTCCAATCGGAGTAAATTT
>NW_017280965.1:0-201 GCF_001594075.2 Trachymyrmex cornetzi
ACCGTTTGTAGAAACCGCAGGCACATCTGTCCGCAGAAGCTCTGGTCGTACGTCTGATAGGACCTGAGTAGGTATAGTAGGCCGGTTCTAACTCGGGAGCTCTGAGGGGGGTGCGGGGCGCGGGGGGGCCGTAGGCGAAGGAAGGTCCGGCGCTATCGCGGTGTTTACGTAAACATCGATAACAATGATACGTGCAGCCAT
>NW_017280966.1:0-201 GCF_001594075.2 Trachymyrmex cornetzi
ATATTAATTTTTTTCAAGTATTAATTTTAATCTAGAGATAATGAATTTGTATAAAAATTTCATTTATTGGATATATTTTCCTGATGATTGTGTATTATATAATGTAGTATATAAAGATATGAATTTCCAATGATAGCAAGGTGTGCAGTATTAAAATAGTCTGAATTATTTATTTTCTAAATTACTTAATATGTAAATTTA
>NW_017280967.1:0-201 GCF_001594075.2 Trachymyrmex cornetzi
CTTAATCGGCCGTAAAACTGACTCGTAAAGAATCACCATTTGGGCCAGTCGCACCAACGCCAACTACATAATCGGCCGTAAAACTGATATACAAACTTACCTTTTTAAAAACAAGGTAAAAAAAGCCCTAAGCGTTGCTGAAACTGGCCCAAATGGTGCTTCTCGTAAAGAATCACCATTTGGACCAGTTTCACCAACGCC
>NW_017280968.1:0-201 GCF_001594075.2 Trachymyrmex cornetzi
TTGGGACGATATTGAAATCTTGGACACCGAACGAAATTATAATAAACGATTAATGTCGAAAATAATTCACATAAAGCGACAAACCAATGGCATTAATTTACAGACACTGAATTCTTAGACAAGACATGAACCGATCTTAAAGATGTTTTAATTTTCTTAACTACGTAAACAATGTTTATGACACATGACACTCAGCAACGA
>NW_017280969.1:0-201 GCF_001594075.2 Trachymyrmex cornetzi
TTAGATTTTTTTAGCAAAATCATTCTTTTCGTGTAATAACAATAAAAAGATCTATCATCAAATGACTTTTGGTATAATAAATTTTATGGAGGAATGATAAATACTTGTGCTGCAAGTAATAAATTCATTTTGCTTGTTTGATCGAACTGTTGAGATAATATTCGTGCAACGCGACAAGAAATTCAAACGCGCCTAATTTTC
>NW_017280970.1:0-201 GCF_001594075.2 Trachymyrmex cornetzi
ATGTTATACACATTTATATTGATTGCGGCCTTTAATGCGTGACTTATACATTTTCATATTTATTGTTAGTTATTATGTTACAACCAATGTATTCGTTTTTGCGATCTTACAATTTATTTTATTTATTTCTTGGATTAATCCGTATATTTGAAATGTTATAGTTACGATCTGACAATTTAATTTATTTATTCCTTTGATTAA
>NW_017280971.1:0-201 GCF_001594075.2 Trachymyrmex cornetzi
ACATGTGTAATAACTTTCCTAATGTGACGGGTTGAAAAAATCGAAAATTTTTTTTAAATGTAAAAAAGACGTTTGAGTGTAGTAAAAAAACGAAAAAAATTATTTCTAGTAAACTAATATGCTAATTGTACGAGTAAATCTTTACGTTGGCTTGTGCACAATGGCTTTTAAGTGCACTTTAAAATATTAAACTATAGGAAA
>NW_017280972.1:0-201 GCF_001594075.2 Trachymyrmex cornetzi
GACTGATTGTGAGCATGACTGGTGCTCGCATGTGCGAAACGTTGACGCAAAGTGTTTCTCATATCTTCCAATTGCGCTATTCGAGCGATCGATGAATTTATTACTCTAGTAGATATTTGACAATGTTCGCTTTTTCGACGCTCCTTGCGCAAGAAATCGAGACACTCATCACATTTTTGCTCCCATACTAGATACTCACAC
>NW_017280973.1:0-201 GCF_001594075.2 Trachymyrmex cornetzi
CAAGTATTAAATTTCTACTACGATATATTCGGCAGTGAAACAATAACTTGTAATTTTCACATTGTTCTATCACCTCAATTCCGTATAGGGATAAATCCGTATAGAGATAAAAATATTCCTGCTTCGAAAAAACGGTCACCTCGATTCTTCCTGATCGTTGTTCGTGAGAACTAATAGCTCTAGTCACTAATTATTCATAGA
>NW_017280974.1:0-201 GCF_001594075.2 Trachymyrmex cornetzi
TATTTACGTCAGAACTGTATTATGAACAAATTGGAAGCGGTAAACACTTTACGTAGGATTTATAATAAACATTCTGGTATTGCATGCGAATTGATAGTTTACGCTGTAGATAATATTATATATAATGCACTGCATTATATAAATGCATACGTAAATTGTATATCCCAAAGTTTGCAATTAATTGTTCCTTCCTTCCTTATC
>NW_017280975.1:0-201 GCF_001594075.2 Trachymyrmex cornetzi
AAATTACCATTCAAAAGTGTAAAGAAAGGCGTTAAAAGCAATCTTTTGTAATTTTATACAGGCAAAAATAAAATAAGAAAAGAATCTTATTTTCGGTCGAAACGGATCTTGATATTTAATAATATTCACACATATAAATTTTTAGTTCTCTAAACTGCGCGCCAATTCGATTTGTCGGATTTGAAACACAATCATAAACTG
>NW_017280976.1:0-201 GCF_001594075.2 Trachymyrmex cornetzi
AATATATTTGCATTTTACTTTTACACTCAGTGTACAACGGTTTTAATACGCAATGCGCACTAGTGCGTCCAACTGAATTTACTAATTGTAAGATGTAAGTATTCCGTGATTTACGAAACAACGGTGGTACGATTCATTCGTAAGAAAAAAATTTATCAATTGCAAAAAAGTATTTATTTATTCGGACCAATTCGTTCGCAG
>NW_017280977.1:0-201 GCF_001594075.2 Trachymyrmex cornetzi
CCCGGGGTATCTCCGGGGCATCATTGGCAATTATCTGTCGGAGCGTGGCTTGGCGTACGTGAACCGTAGGGACGTTGTAATACGCAAGCCGATGACGTGCGGGGTTCCACAGGGCTCGGTCCTTGGGCCGACCCTGTAGAATGTAGGATATGATGAGATATTGAGGCTACACCTACCGATAGGGTGCACGACCTTGTGCTA
>NW_017280978.1:0-201 GCF_001594075.2 Trachymyrmex cornetzi
TACACTGGAGGGTCTACATTTGATAAATTTCAATCCGGCATCCGTTAGAGCAAACTCGGGAGCTATTGTAGAATATAATCGACTGAGATCTGTGTTCAAATCTTAGCTACCACAAATCAATTCGTCCGAGAAAAAGGGTGTGAAAATTTACGACTGTCGATGGGCAATACCTCATATCATTGATGATGTACAGAATTACGG
>NW_017280979.1:0-201 GCF_001594075.2 Trachymyrmex cornetzi
GCAGTGAAATGCGGCGATGTGTAATAAGAATGATCGTATATTCTCGTGTGTTTAGTACAGTGTGTGAATGCGTGTATCTGTAGGTGTATGTGTGTATGTGTGAGCCCAGTTGTCGCGACTGGTGAATACGGCCGGCGATGTATGTGTGTGTGTACAAAAACAGGTATCTAGTGTGAGTGTGCGATGTATGTGTGCACCGCG
>NW_017280980.1:0-201 GCF_001594075.2 Trachymyrmex cornetzi
TTGTCCGCGGGATATTATTTAAAGCTAAGACCTAAAAACAGATAACCTCTTTTACTAAACGTGTCTGATTTTCTCAACATTGACGATCGTGCTCTATCAGTACGCCAGTCATCATGTTACTAATGAAATTATAGATATATGTAGGGAGTATCTTGTTACTTAATACGTAATATGTACTTTTATGCTCAGTGAAACCTAATG
>NW_017280981.1:0-201 GCF_001594075.2 Trachymyrmex cornetzi
CGTTGCGAATGGTTCTTAATGCCTGCGGCAGTGCTAATAATAAGGTCAATTAATGTAAACCAGCAAACTCCGCCAGTTTGTAAACCGATAGAGAAATTTCATTATAAATGACTTACACATTGATAAAAATCGTGAGTCATTATTTCATTATGTTTACGTGCACAATGCCGAGCAAACATATGTGCGCCCATTGCACAAGTA
>NW_017280982.1:0-201 GCF_001594075.2 Trachymyrmex cornetzi
TTAATATGACTCTCTGGCTGTGGTTAAAGTCTCGTTACAAACGCTTTGAAGCGTTTAATGGATTAATTAGAAGAAAGAATTTTGTAAACTGACCAATTAAAAAACGCTTCAAAGCGTTTGTATAGCATTGCGTTGACCGTACCCTCTGATCGATTCGTGATATATGAAAACTATACTTAAGACGGTCTTAAATATAAGATC
>NW_017280983.1:0-201 GCF_001594075.2 Trachymyrmex cornetzi
TTTTTATTTTGATTGATTAAATTTCAGACCTTCAATCTTTAATCTCAATTTTTAATGTGTGTACAGATCGGCCTAAGACAAGTGCGAAAGTAATCTCCCTTTCTCCCCAATCAATCTTTTGCTGTATCCAGCAACCAGATACAGGCGTCTTGCCAACATTTGTGTGATCTTTGAGATGGTTCGCTTTTCAACCCCTTTAGC
>NW_017280984.1:0-201 GCF_001594075.2 Trachymyrmex cornetzi
CAAGAATTACTAATCTAAATTGAGAAAAAATTAATTACTAATTCTTAACACGAAACCTTAACACTGTAAATATTATAAATAATTAACACTGTAAATACACAAATAATCAACAAAAAATATTGTAATAACGTTAATAACAAAAAAAACAAAACAAAAAAAAAATACAAAAAGAAAAAGAAAGAAAAAACAATAAAAGCAAAA
>NW_017280985.1:0-201 GCF_001594075.2 Trachymyrmex cornetzi
TTGAGAATTAAATATACTTTGTTTGCTCTTTTATCTGACGTTTTTTCTTGGAATCTGTATAGAAAGATATAATCAAACCTTATTTAAATTTTATACTAATTAAATTTCTTACTTCTCATGTTTTCTTCTCTTGAATCGTATTATATTTAATTAAATCGTAATTGAATAAAATAATTAGTAAAAGAAGCTAACATTTTTCAA
>NW_017280986.1:0-201 GCF_001594075.2 Trachymyrmex cornetzi
GTATCGCCACCCGCAACTATGAACTATACCGATACTCTGATTTGCGCGAGTGGTATGTGACGCACGTCGTCGAGCCTATCCTAACATCGCTCGAAGAATTTCAAGAACGCGACAGCGGCATTGTCGCGTATACTAAACTTGGCGGTGAACGCGAATAAGCACAATCCTCTGCGCGCGGGATGTCACATCAAACTCCCGCGA
>NW_017280987.1:0-201 GCF_001594075.2 Trachymyrmex cornetzi
CTTAAATTTCCGGTATTTTTACTTTTAGACAAAGAAAATTTATCACAAATTCGGTAAAAAAAAATAGCCAGAATATTTTTACTAGTCTCGTAAGGTATCCATCTCTAAATTATTTCTCTTCGTGTACTGTTTCTAATGAAGTCTCAATAATCAAATGACTCGAAATTGAGACAAAATTAACGCTATCAACAATCACTATAG
>NW_017280988.1:0-201 GCF_001594075.2 Trachymyrmex cornetzi
TGTGGATGTGTCGATCGATGCATGCAAAGTAAGAAATGGTTCAATCATTGTTCGTACTTGACGCCTAGCTTGATAATGATATTATTGTTCGTAGACTTGCGATGGTAAGCCCGTTTTCTATAACTGAATATGTCTGGGAAGATCCCTGTCTTACCAACTTGTTCGTTCGAAATATTTGCGGCAGCACAACCTAGAACTCTA
>NW_017280989.1:0-201 GCF_001594075.2 Trachymyrmex cornetzi
TATGTATTTCTTCTGTGATAAGAAAATCCTTTTTAATTTTCTGTTTCGAATAATTTCGATGCCTAGATAGTATTCTGCTATTGAGCTGGTTATTTCGAATTCTTTGTTCATTGCATCCAGTAGTCTTTTGATTTCAGATTCAGATCGTCCCATAATCAGTCCGTCATCCACCCAGAGCGTTACATAGATGTTTCCAGTTTC
>NW_017280990.1:0-201 GCF_001594075.2 Trachymyrmex cornetzi
TGCTGTTACAAGAAAAAAGCAGTTATATGTCCTCTCTCAAGTCTCTGTGGCCAGACTCTATGCGTAGGGAGTATAGGAACTTTATAACACCATGATGTGTGAGATGAAATAGGATAAAAGTTAAAGGCAATATTCATAGATGGTTGGAGCTAATCAACCAATCAAACTTGATACTCGTATTACTCGTTCAAAATATTTCGC
>NW_017280991.1:0-201 GCF_001594075.2 Trachymyrmex cornetzi
ACAGAACCTGATGTTCAAGTGAAATGATATGATTGGTCGGCGCAAGTTATGCTTGCGCAAGTTACGCCGCATGTGACGGCACCCTTAAAGTTGATGACTATTGAGGTTAGGAAATCTGTCATAGAGGCAAAATCAAAGACATAGGCCGGTATTCATAGTCAGATCTTATATTCAAGACCGTCTTAAGTACGGTCTTAAGAA
>NW_017280992.1:0-201 GCF_001594075.2 Trachymyrmex cornetzi
GTCTCTTATACAAAACGGTAACTCATTTCTCTTTCGCGTTTGTCTTTATCAGTCCGTTCCATACTTCGCCACCTTGCGGCAGAATACAGTTGCCACGGGACTTTCGGATATTGAAATCTGTAATGTCCACATCTAATTTCCGACTTTTATGGGAATTTTCATAAAGAAATATTACACCATGAACATGTACCCACCAGTGTA
>NW_017280993.1:0-201 GCF_001594075.2 Trachymyrmex cornetzi
AGACAGGTATATGTTTGATTGAGATTAGGGTGCGATTCATTTGGAGCTCACAACGCTCAGAGTGATTTGTTCGAGGTAATATATTTCGCAATAAATAAATTTATTTACAGATTTCCAACATATTAAGATTTCTTTAATAGATGCCTATTGAGCATAAAAAAAAATTAATTGTAATATTACTTCGATAATTTGGCTGCTTTT
>NW_017280994.1:0-201 GCF_001594075.2 Trachymyrmex cornetzi
CGAAAACGATGATGATAACGATGAACGTGAGAGACATCGCGATGTAACACAAGTATACGATACATAGTAAAACGATGCGTACCCGAACGCTCTATTGAGAGTAATGAATCACTTTGCGTGATTTTTTATATATATGATATGAATCATGTTTCATACCTTAATATTTTGCAGACGAGACTTTTATCTATCTAAGAGGAAAGG
>NW_017280995.1:0-201 GCF_001594075.2 Trachymyrmex cornetzi
TTTAAAAAAAAATTTATATAGTACATGATATTTATTAAATATTAATTAAAAACGTTTAATTTATATATCGATCATGAAGATTCAACGATACATCAAACAAAATCTCGATGAGCTTAGTGATATTTTCAGAGTAAATACTCTTGACCTTCCTTTTTAGATTATCCTTTGAGCTGAATCTTTCAATGTCGCGCATATTCCTCA
>NW_017280996.1:0-201 GCF_001594075.2 Trachymyrmex cornetzi
CCAATCACAGTCATTCCATTCTTCAGAGGAATAACTATGATTGGCCAGTTTCACAACATCGATGTTATAACTTCAGCGTAAAGCGTGCCCTGTAAACGTAGTATATAGCGTCGTCTACAATACACGAAGTAAGAAGTCAGAGTAAGAAATTGACCAATCACAGTCAATTATTCTTCTCACATTCGACTGTGATTGGTCAAT
>NW_017280997.1:0-201 GCF_001594075.2 Trachymyrmex cornetzi
CCTTGCAGCGTCGTCGTATTCCAGCGATACGTGGTGGAGTTTCGGCGAAATCGTAAGAGGAATTTTGAGTCCAAGGGTAGCAAGCCGTAGCTATCGAAATATGTTCCTGTACCGCATTCGTCGATGTAAAAGGCGACCTGCTGGCCAGGTCGATCGTGATCGTCTGTGTTAGCGACAATGGCAGTCGACCTCGTCCACACC
>NW_017280998.1:0-201 GCF_001594075.2 Trachymyrmex cornetzi
TCGAACGGCTATCAGTCCATTATAAACATATATCAGACTGATATTTAACAGCTCTAAACAGCTGTTAGACTGATATTTAACAGCTCTAAACAGCTATTAGATTGTTATCAATCTACTACGAACAGCTATCTGTCTGATAGCTGTTTAGAGCTGTTAAATATCAGTCTGATATATGTTTATAATGGACTGATAGCCGTTCGA
>NW_017280999.1:0-201 GCF_001594075.2 Trachymyrmex cornetzi
ATACAACTTTGATATACATAATTTTCATCAAATCTACTCGGTCTTTTAATATTTCTTTCAGACTTTCTTCTTTCAGGTACTTCTTCTTCATTGTTCTTTTTTTCATTATCAGTTAGTTTTTCTAAATTTACCTTTTCATTTATATTTTCAAAATTCTCTTTTCCTTTATCATTTACGTTTTCAACCATTTTGCTTTCAACA
>NW_017281000.1:0-201 GCF_001594075.2 Trachymyrmex cornetzi
AAATGACTTTATTAATATATATAATACTTACAATTTATGAGGCATCATTTAATTTTTTTTTTTTGCTAACATATCTCTTATTCTACAGATAAAAATATGAGACACGCGTTTTGCGAAAAAAATGAGATTTTTTAAATAAAGTTATTTGACGCTTGTAAGTTTCATAAATTTATAAAAAACGTCGTTCATGCGAACATTCAA
>NW_017281001.1:0-201 GCF_001594075.2 Trachymyrmex cornetzi
AAATAAAAATTTGTTTTCGTGGAGGTTCAGTGAAATTGTCTACTTTAATGACATTATTGTGCAATAATTTTCTTCCCGCAGTTGATTTCATCTGTATTCATTCTCTTCCACGATTTTTCTTTGTTCGTAACAATGAGAGGTGTAAAATCACAAAAGATCCATGTCACACACTCGCACGTTCCTCGAACAATCGTTGTCAAA
>NW_017281002.1:0-201 GCF_001594075.2 Trachymyrmex cornetzi
ATTGAAGCTCATACACATATGGATTTTTATAAATTTAATTGTTTTCCATTTTCATCGGATAAGATAAATCACTGCTTTAACTGGTTTCATTTTTATATTTATTTGACATTGTATAACGAATTTCTATTACACCTTTTAAATTTTGTTTAATTTATTCATAATTGTTCTTAGAGATGTTCGTGTTTGCATATTTAGCATAGT
>NW_017281003.1:0-201 GCF_001594075.2 Trachymyrmex cornetzi
GCTGTTCCTGGCCGCTTCAAAATGCCGCACCGAAACATTCTAAACGCTATAAACACTACTCGAGGCTTTTCCGTGGATCCTCTCGAACATGACTCTACTCGATACACTCAATCAATAGGAATTAACTGACAAATTTGTGTTGTTTTCGTGTAAAAATCTCTTTGAAGTGTAAATTATATCTATAAATTATATCTATAAATT
>NW_017281004.1:0-201 GCF_001594075.2 Trachymyrmex cornetzi
CTCTTTTGCGTAATGGTCAAGCATATCAGGAAGCGTGGACGCGCCACGGATCACGCTCGGCAGGTACCGTGAAGTGCAATTGTATCATCGTGCCGTCTCACCCGCCACTCTCGTAAGGAAGACCGAAGAAAGGCAGCGAGGGAAGGAGGAAGGAGGAAGAGCAAGGAGACAGGCGCATATCCGGGAGCCCGGATTAGCAGG
>NW_017281005.1:0-201 GCF_001594075.2 Trachymyrmex cornetzi
TTGTTTAGATACTGTGTACGTGAGTCAATCGATAAAATGATACCATTAATATCGGCTGTACGTGCTTTAGTATGAGAATAATGCGTGGCATTACGAAGGTCCGTTACCAGTTATCGTACCGAAATACCAGCTATCGTACAGAACAAAATGTGTTTTTACATTAGCTACCATCTTAACAATGAATTAAAATCTAACATAAGT
>NW_017281006.1:0-201 GCF_001594075.2 Trachymyrmex cornetzi
TCTCTATCCAGTTTCAAACGCGCTTGTATCTTTCGGTGGATCTGGACTTCGGACTTGCTCGTCATTTTGCGCCAAAAGTGCGGAGTAGCGACGTATCACTTGACCACTGACACCAGTAAATGAGAGTTACGCGAGTGAAATAGCGGATATGCGATGCACCGAGCTATGTGTAAGTATACATACGTTGACATAATTGTTCAT
>NW_017281007.1:0-201 GCF_001594075.2 Trachymyrmex cornetzi
CAAAATGCTTACCATCCGAGATATTCCTATCCGTTATTTAAAATGGAACACCCTGTATATATATAGAATATATATATTTTATATATTATATATATCACATATATATACAATATATGTAATACATATACAGGGTGTTTTCAAATTAAATGGCAAAACTTCGGGAGCGTGTAGAGGAATAAAAAACTAAGAAAAAAAGTCCTA
>NW_017281008.1:0-201 GCF_001594075.2 Trachymyrmex cornetzi
TATTCAGCTATACGAACTACCAAAAATATATAAACTATGTGTGTGTGTGTGTGTGTGTGTGTGAGAACATCCCAATTGTTACCACCATAAATTCCCCAATATGACTTTTCGTTTTTCTTGCTCAAAATCTACACAACCTGTGATAGGAAAAACCGAATTATATATAAACTCGACGGATTTTATACAGAAAATACAGAAAAT
>NW_017281009.1:0-201 GCF_001594075.2 Trachymyrmex cornetzi
AAAAATGTATAGCTAGCGATGGGCAATACTTCGAATCAGGAGACGCGGTAGCGGCTCCCGTCAAGTATATATTTTTTTTGTAATACATAATAATAATATAATTTTACTATGTCGTGATGAATGAAAGAGACGCTACTGTATCCTTTACAGGAATGAATCGCTTATATATAATGAAAATTATTGTTTTGTTTGAACAAATTG
>NW_017281010.1:0-201 GCF_001594075.2 Trachymyrmex cornetzi
TCTTTTTATTATTGTGTTTGAATAGAAAGCTATTTGTATATAATAGAATTATTTTATGACAGTTTTATTTTCTATTATTATGCTCAAATTAGAGCAGAATTTTTGTTATAATATGGATTCCAAAGAATAAAAGGTTAAATTTTCTGCATTATTTTATTTAGATTTCTATAAAAAAGACAAATATTTTTATTCATAGTATTA
>NW_017281011.1:0-201 GCF_001594075.2 Trachymyrmex cornetzi
GTAAATACAAGATACAAAGAAAAAAAAAGACAGTATTGTATAAAATTTTATACAAACGTTTATGTATAATTATGTAACGGATTGTTCATAATTACATACATTTGTTAATAATTTTATACGATTGTGTTGTTAATAGCTTATATATATACACGGTGTCCCATTTTAAATGACAACCTCAAATTTCTCTTGAATAGTGCATTT
>NW_017281012.1:0-201 GCF_001594075.2 Trachymyrmex cornetzi
GATTTTTAGTAATTAATACTTATCTTATTAATTATTGTGAATGCAAAATGGTAGAGGACTTTTCGACACAGTTTAGTTCGCTGTACCAACTCACGAAATATTTGACGTTTATTCTGGACCACCCTATATGTATAATTTATTTTTCATAGAAGAATGTTTCACAACATATAAATCTATTTATAAACAAAGTTTTATAAATTT
>NW_017281013.1:0-201 GCF_001594075.2 Trachymyrmex cornetzi
ATGATTTGGCTAATCATTCTTGCCCGATAGAAGTAACGTTTCGACCGATAACGTACACAATGCTGCATGTGTTTATTGTTGTTGGTCTTATTAGCAAAATTATGAATTATTATTATAAGAGTCATCATCACGTAATACCATAGAAGTATTACATGCCGTAAATCTCGGAATAATAGGATCAGATCGAATTAAAGACGTCGA
>NW_017281014.1:0-201 GCF_001594075.2 Trachymyrmex cornetzi
AAATAAAACATATATTAGAATTTTTATTTATTTAAAAGTTAATTAAGATCTTAAATTTATATATTAAATCATGTGTGTGTGTGTGTGTGTGTGTGTGCTGTTAAACTAATTCACTTTTACATTGTATCTTTTGTATTTATAAAGTTAATTTAATCATTTTTTATAACAGTTCGACAAAATGGATCCGTACTCGGAGGACCA
>NW_017281015.1:0-201 GCF_001594075.2 Trachymyrmex cornetzi
GGAACACAAATATTCCTGAATCCGAATTTTTTAAAGCTTTACAATTGGTTCTTGGTTCGAGTTCTTTTACTTTTAATAATAATTTTTATAAACAGACATTTGGTGTACCATGGGGTCTCCACTGTCCCCAATTGTGGTGGATATTGTCATGCAAGAACTAGAGACTCTTTCTCTAAACAAATTGTCAATTGCACCTTCTCT
>NW_017281016.1:0-201 GCF_001594075.2 Trachymyrmex cornetzi
AATAGTAAAAAATGCAATGTTTGCGAAAACATGTCGCAACATATTTTGCGATAACACCATCAATTTAGTACGTGCAAAAATGCATCCCTTACAATAAAAGAGGCATCCGAGGATGACTCCAATGTAATCTAATACTGTAAATTGTAGCGTCAGCAAATATGCAACTGCTTTGTCAGCGTAATATAAGAAATTTTTTCAAGG
>NW_017281017.1:0-201 GCF_001594075.2 Trachymyrmex cornetzi
TCGCAGACCGGAAAGTCGGTAAAGCCGGAATCAGACTACGCATTGAAGATTGAAGGAGATTTGAGCAATGAAGACAAAGAAATTGTAACTCCTATTGTTTTTTGATCGGTCAAACAACAATCTTTCCATCACGAGTAAAGTCTGATTCCGGCTCAAGGAAATTCATCCGTTGGCGCCGCGGCGCGTCTTCTGCTAGGCCTG
>NW_017281018.1:0-201 GCF_001594075.2 Trachymyrmex cornetzi
CGATTTTTTTTCGAAAATACCACATAGACCATTGTAAAGTGCACTTTTCAACAAACAATTTGATTAATGCCATTTTAAAGTTATTCGGGCATTTTTAACGAATACCGCCAGCATTAGCATTATCCGATACGTACCGCAAGGAAGTTGCTGGTCGGACTTTACGCATCATTTTGGCCCTGAAAAGGACCGATTATGTAAACC
>NW_017281019.1:0-201 GCF_001594075.2 Trachymyrmex cornetzi
TGCCACAGAAAATGAATTTTTAAATTCCCTGACTTTTCCAGGTTTTCCATTTTCATCTGGAAAAGATTGTAAGAAAGCTAGTCTATATTATTAAAAACAGTGGAAAAAAAGCTTAATAGCATAGTACAATATTGGATGCGAATTCAAGCCAGCAAAAAATAAATTAGTTTTGGGAAAAAAGAATGCAATTATGAAGAAAAA
>NW_017281020.1:0-201 GCF_001594075.2 Trachymyrmex cornetzi
GCATAGTGTGTAGTAAGAAGTGTTTAACAAGACGTCTCAGTTTGAAATTTAATTATGAAAGTATAAGTATTCAGAGTTGTGTCTTTGTGCAAAGACAATTTTGCGTACTTTTTAATATTTTCGTTTATTAATTTATTAAAAAAAAGCTATTTTTAAAAATATTTTTTAAGTATCTTTAGAAAGGCAATTTTTTATTTTTGT
>NW_017281021.1:0-201 GCF_001594075.2 Trachymyrmex cornetzi
CGCGGCGATAGCCAAGCCTCCTCCCCACTCGGTTAGGCATTGCAGGAGCATGTCCTGCGCCCCGGCCGAGTGGTTTAAATTGGTATGAGCGAGGATGCAGGACATTATTCGGTCCCACGAACCTCGCCCGTCGCGGCGCCATTATCGGGCGCCGCCTCTCCTAGGCCGGGCGTCGGGGGTGGACTCCCTGGTCATTTCAAC
>NW_017281022.1:0-201 GCF_001594075.2 Trachymyrmex cornetzi
TGGCACGTATATTCTCTTTATGACCGGTATTCATAGCCCAAACAACATACGTATCTAAAAGACGTCATAAAAACATCATAAAGACGTCTTTTAAAACACATTACATGTCTGAAAGATATCATAAAAAGGTTTTCTATATAGATGTGTGTCTGGAAATCCGTTTCTATTTCAAGACCGTCTTAAGTAATATTTAAAACGCTA
>NW_017281023.1:0-201 GCF_001594075.2 Trachymyrmex cornetzi
GTGTATGTATTGCCAGCAGTTTAACAGCAAGATAGCTGCGTCAATGTTATCATGCGTTGTCGATAATACGACAGCATTAGGCCTATTCTTTTTAGCTGAACTTTTGCATCAGTTCATCTTTCTTCCTTTTCTCTTCAAGAAGAAAAAAGAAGAAGAAAGATGAACTGGTGCAAAAGTTCAGCCAAAAAGAACAGGCCTATT
>NW_017281024.1:0-201 GCF_001594075.2 Trachymyrmex cornetzi
GAGATACTTCCGTGAAGCATTTATATTTCAAATATATTACAACGTAAGGCATGACTGTGTATCGATAAAATTTTTAATCTAGGCATCGTATAAATCATCGCAAACTAAGTCTAAAATAATATACAAAGTAACGTGTCGTATAATTTGCAAGTTAACGATCTTAAATTCTTCTTTAACTACCACTTGTTAGAAAAACGTTTC
>NW_017281025.1:0-201 GCF_001594075.2 Trachymyrmex cornetzi
TGTCGCGAAGCCATGTAATAATCATAAGAACTCACAATTATATATAAATTTGAATAATATCGATATGTTCAACTGTCAGTATACATTGACATGTCGCTCGGAATTGACACGCTTCATGTCCTATGGTGATTAACAACACTGCATCCTTGCCAATTTGCGAGTGACTTAATCATCGAGGACATGTAAGTCAATTATATTGTA
>NW_017281026.1:0-201 GCF_001594075.2 Trachymyrmex cornetzi
AATAATATCAAGAGATTAAACATTATTAAAATAATTAGATTGTTATTACTCTTTATACATAATGTCTGTCTATTCGTATTCACTCGTCACGTGTTGCGCTTTACAAAAATAATGTCGTTCGCCAAGTTGTCCGGATGCGTGACCAAACTATAAACATAGTACCCCCGACGTTCCATCAAATCGACCAGGTATTTTCGTCCT
>NW_017281027.1:0-201 GCF_001594075.2 Trachymyrmex cornetzi
GCAACATATGAACCTTTAGCGTCGAAAATATGTAATAAATTATATTTTTCAATAAATTTTAGTATGATCATAAAATATATGCAATTTATCGAAGGTTCTGTACTCTTTTCATTTATAAATTTATTTAAATATATACATTTCATCAAATTATTAAGAGATTTTATTATTTTTATTTTATAATGCTGAGATATGTGAGCGGGT
>NW_017281028.1:0-201 GCF_001594075.2 Trachymyrmex cornetzi
AAAACTATATTGAAAAAACTAGGTCATAAAACTGGGTCATAAAACTACATAAAAAAAAAGGGGGGATTTTCACTCTATTGAACCATTTCTTCCGTCCTTTCTTCGATATCGCGTTACGCGTTCTGACATCGTTGCGCTAACAAAATATCTTATTCGCATTATAGTACCGCGACGCATTTCGGGGTTGGTGTGGGATCTGCG
>NW_017281029.1:0-201 GCF_001594075.2 Trachymyrmex cornetzi
ATAAGTCTCAGAGGGATTTACATTGTCGTGTTATACTTGCATGTAGAATGCAATTGATCGAGCAATGTAAAATATACTGTTTCCATATACATATTTCGAACAAATAATACTATCGACGCGATTCATTGTGATAAGAATATAAAATTATTTATATGTATACCTAATCTTAGGTATCTTATATATCTAATATCTTTTAATTTT
>NW_017281030.1:0-201 GCF_001594075.2 Trachymyrmex cornetzi
CAATATAATTGATTTTCTTACTAATATTTCATTTATAAACTTTTCTCTGGTATTTAATGACTTTGTATGTTTATATATAAAATCTTTTTTTCTATGACAATTGTTCATTTTTTATATTAAAAAATTTTTTAATATCGCATTGACTCAAACAAATATGATTGATATATTGAACAGGTCAACAGAGTTAAAATAAATACCGTA
>NW_017281031.1:0-201 GCF_001594075.2 Trachymyrmex cornetzi
TTTCAGTGTTGGATCGCCGAGACGAACGGGCGAGTTCATTCGGATTCCACAAAAATAAAGCAACGCGATAAAACGAGATAAAGAGATAAGCCTAGGACAAGCGTAGATCTAAGACACTATAATGAGTATTCGCATCCGCATTTTTAGTCCTTTTCTCACTGTCTTGCTCTTTCTCTCCACTCCGCCGTTAAACTAAGAAGA
>NW_017281032.1:0-201 GCF_001594075.2 Trachymyrmex cornetzi
GGCTTGGCGTGGCCATGGCGTGGCCTTGGCGTGGCCATGGCGTGGGCTTGGCGTGGCCATGGCTTGGCCTTGGCGTGGCCACGGCGTGGCCTTGGCGTGGCCTTGGCGTGGCCATGGCTTGGCCTTGGCGTGGCCCTGGCGTGGCCTTGGCGTGGCCATGGCGTGGCCCTGGCGTGGCCATGGCGTGGCCTTGGCGTGGCC
>NW_017281033.1:0-201 GCF_001594075.2 Trachymyrmex cornetzi
CATTATCGAGTATTCGTGACATGGATTAACCCAAATTGAAAATCGCAAATTCGAAAATATCACCGACTTGGAAATCATAAATTTGAAAATATTCCCGAGTTGGAAATCTTAAATTTAATAAAAATATCACCGAGTAACTCTCATGATGGTTTATTATTATAGCCAGAATTATAATTCACTTATCAAACATCGAAATAATCA
>NW_017281034.1:0-201 GCF_001594075.2 Trachymyrmex cornetzi
TAACAATATATATACATAATATATAAATTCCATGAAAAAATAGCTTTTACGTTCTGTCCTTGTCGGCTCTAAAGGGAAACGAATAATTAACGTTTACTTAGAAGATAAACATTACTTGAAGAATTAAGAATCGTTCGCTAAAGCGGTCATTAAAATCATCTTGACGTACGAACGTACAATTATTATGTTCAATTATCTGCA
>NW_017281035.1:0-201 GCF_001594075.2 Trachymyrmex cornetzi
TTTATACATACGTTTATACATACGTTCATACATACGTTTATACATACATTTATACATACGTTTTTACACACATACGTTTATACATACGTTTATACGTACGTTTATACGTACGTCACATTCTTCCACACCAATTACAGTCATCGTAATTAGGCGTTTCACCATGCTGTACGGGATCGTCCCGTCCTCCCATTGCAATCCATG
>NW_017281036.1:0-201 GCF_001594075.2 Trachymyrmex cornetzi
ATTGTTTAAAACTGTTTAAAAACACCACAATTAAA
Organism: Trachymyrmex cornetzi; assembly: GCF_001594075.2. Lineage (NCBI taxonomy): Eukaryota > Metazoa > Arthropoda > Insecta > Hymenoptera > Formicidae > Trachymyrmex > Trachymyrmex cornetzi. Next base: position 36 of record NW_017281036.1, read on the forward strand.
ACATGTGATTTGGAAAAGAAATTGTAAACAATAAACAAAAAAATAATTGTATGTTACAAAAATCATGTTTTTATTTATTTATATGTTATATTTAGTTTATACACTGATCGTTCAATACTCATACTAACTAGTAATTTCCTATAAAATTATTTTAATATCGGCAGTG
>NW_017281037.1:0-201 GCF_001594075.2 Trachymyrmex cornetzi
AATCATCGCTAAAAATTTACATATTTTAATTTTAAAGAACATATTTGGTATTTTAATTTTTGAGACCCAAATTACACAGTCATTTATTTTAATATTATATGCACGCGATTAACTTATTCTTTAAATTTTTCCGAAATTATCGATTGTATGTCAAAATTATTATTTCAAAGATGACTAAAAGAGGATTCTTGTTTTGCCCCC
>NW_017281038.1:0-201 GCF_001594075.2 Trachymyrmex cornetzi
TTAAGTTTTATAATTTTGGCACAACGTATAATGGGTCTTTAGCCCACTGTGTAACGATGAGAGATATAATTTTCTCGTCTCTTTTTGGTGATTTTTTAATTAACAAAAATTAATGCGAAGATCGTCTAATTGAACGGTCACGAAGAAGCGTCAGCAACATACGTCAAAGAAATTAATCATCGCACGAAGGAAGATCATCGA
>NW_017281039.1:0-201 GCF_001594075.2 Trachymyrmex cornetzi
TGTTGATTCTGAGTAGTATTTCTTCTATTACTAACTCCAAAGCTACATTAGAAACTTTAGTAATTTCCTTTCATACAACTGAAATTTTATAAACAATATTCAGTGGAATATAAACCGAGAAGTGTTTAAACACAAATGAAAGAAGAATACCATTTTCGGTCAAGCAAGTTGTGGTGCTTAAATATTCATATGTGAATATAC
>NW_017281040.1:0-201 GCF_001594075.2 Trachymyrmex cornetzi
GGGATTGCTATGGCAAAGGACGCTTCTCGACGTCAGTCTCTGCCGAATCTCGTCCATGTGCGCTACATGAGCATAACGAGCATAACGATAAGTTTTGATCTATCGATTGAGCGTAGATTCGTTATTGACGTCTCGATTCTTCGCAACTCGCGGAAAAAAAGCCACAGTAGTGTCGTTGCGCGTGGCTTACGCGATAATTTG
>NW_017281041.1:0-201 GCF_001594075.2 Trachymyrmex cornetzi
ATAAATATTTATTTACTGTAAGTAAATATTTACTTAGTTCTATTCAAACGAATATTTATTCAATAAAAAAATAATAGTTCAAAATCAAATTAATGGTTTTCGTATCAAATAAATATATGTATTTACATTTAGTAAATGTTACATTTAGTAAATGAATATTTACTGTAAATAAATGTTTACTTAATTCTATTCGAAGAAGTG
>NW_017281042.1:0-201 GCF_001594075.2 Trachymyrmex cornetzi
GACTATAGTTTGCTTATAGTGTCCTTGAACTATGCAATTACTGTAGATTCACTTATAATGTCCCCAAATTTTTCATTCACTATATTTCGCTTATAGTGTCCTCGAACTATGCAATGACTGTATATTCACTTATAGTGACCTCGTACTATGCAATGATTGTAGATTCACTTATACTGTCCTCAAACTATGCATTGACTACAG
>NW_017281043.1:0-201 GCF_001594075.2 Trachymyrmex cornetzi
TCTTTACTTTATCACATTTCCACGTCATGTTTAGCAAATTTACTGATTTATGATAAATCAATTAAAAAGATCGATATTCTCCGATCAAATTTAAGAAACATGTATTAGTATCTCGAATATAGCATATTTATGTGTCATTGTGATATTTAAATATTCGTAAGATAACGTCGATTTTTTACATAACCATGTATATGAATAATA
>NW_017281044.1:0-201 GCF_001594075.2 Trachymyrmex cornetzi
ATGTGGTGCTGTTGAGACACTGGAAGGTACCGATGGGACATTTATCTGAAATATAAAATTTAGTGAAAATATGTCACAGTTTTTGTGGTTAGATTCTTAATTACATTTTCGTAGTAAACTGTATCATAAAATTGCGAAAATTGTTCTTCTGCGAAAATGTTTATCACGTATGTAGACGATTATTTAACATGCTATTGTTTT
>NW_017281045.1:0-201 GCF_001594075.2 Trachymyrmex cornetzi
GAGTGATACATTGCGTATCACAAGCATAATGACAAGCATACTACAGGCACACTCACTCATCCACTCACTCACCCACTCACTCACCCACACACTCACCCACTCACTCACCCACTCAATCACGCACTCACTCACGCACTCACTCACTCACTCACTCATACGACCATCCTCACACACACACGCGCGCGCGCGACATGCACACAC
>NW_017281046.1:0-201 GCF_001594075.2 Trachymyrmex cornetzi
TACCCTATTAATCATCAAAAGTAAACAAACTTAATTTCGTAAGAAATTGTCGCAACACAAAAGGAGTGGTTTTAAAAAAAATCGTTAAAATTATCAAGTTGAAAAGAATAATTTTTTAAGGCTTATGAAACGAAAATGACGAAAATGACACGTGGTCATATTATAAGAATATATTCTTTATGCCAATATTATTTGATTGGT
>NW_017281047.1:0-201 GCF_001594075.2 Trachymyrmex cornetzi
AAAATGTCACTACTTGTTTGATTGACATACTAGTCATATTTAGTTTAAATTGGAATAAAGTTTGTAAGAGTTGATACATCTTATACCGATATTATAAGTAGCGAAGTATGCAAAAGCCATTCAGTTACCGGGGATTTGAATCTGTGTCTCTTCTGTGACGGATATGTAAGAGATGTTTGGATTCGTAATAGTGATCGGCAG
>NW_017281048.1:0-201 GCF_001594075.2 Trachymyrmex cornetzi
TTTTTTTTTATTTTTTCAAACCTGTTTTTTTCTAAAACAATGCGAAAATTATCCCTTTAATTATTTTTTTATGTTTTCACACATTGCTATTATTATTTCTATTACACTAAAGAATAATTTTACAAAAGAAAGAAGGATGTATGAACATGTATGGACATATTTCATATCTAATTATACATGTTTATGAATATTTGTGTGTTT
>NW_017281049.1:0-201 GCF_001594075.2 Trachymyrmex cornetzi
AATATAAGAATAAGCTGTATTTCTAATAAAAATACTAAGCTGTACTTTTATTTTAAACCCTGTATCATAAATAATGCACCATATAAATGCTTCGATATCAGCTCATAAGTTTTTTGATGTTGCAATTTTAATGACCAGCAGTGTACACATCGATCATGCTATTTTTTATTCTTCAGAATTTACTACGAATAAAATGGCAAT
>NW_017281050.1:0-201 GCF_001594075.2 Trachymyrmex cornetzi
ATTGTCTTAAGCTACCGCGACGTTATGCGAAAGTCCGCGGCTCACCGGTCACGCCTGCGGGCTAAGAGCACGTGACTTTGCGGATAACTCGCGATCGTAAATCCGTCATCCATTAAAAAAGGAATAACTAACTCCGAGACGCGTCTGACCGATGATAAATTGTGAAATTTGGAGAACACATCTTTTCTACTAACTCTTTCT
>NW_017281051.1:0-201 GCF_001594075.2 Trachymyrmex cornetzi
TTATGTAATTAAAACGCTATTATAAAATCGTTTTAACGCTTGAAAATCAGTGAGTCAACGGTGTTGTTAAGAATGAAACTATTTAACGCGTTTGAGCACTTATAACCAATAGTATAAACTGTACTAACACATTTTGTCACATTAGATATTGTATGGATATAAGGTATTATGAACTATCTTTTTTTCATCAAATCATCTTGA
>NW_017281052.1:0-201 GCF_001594075.2 Trachymyrmex cornetzi
AGTAATTCGCGTACTTGATTTTATATTAACCAATAATAATAATAATAAGCAAGCTCATCAAAGTCAACATCAGTTGTTCGGATGCACAATTTATTTTCGTGTGAATTTAACAAATCATATCAAAAAAATTAATTAATATACGTTTCGACCCCTATATTTGGGTCCTTATCAATATAAAAACTAAATCCGCTTACATAATAC
>NW_017281053.1:0-201 GCF_001594075.2 Trachymyrmex cornetzi
ATTGAGTCATCTCGTTCCGTAAGGGAGTTCATATATTTGTGAAAGCACGCGACGAAGTTGTGCCGTCATTCGTGAGTACGGTCATAATTTGACGTCCAATGTGCAGGACCAACGAGTAAAAGATCTATTAATTAATTGCGAGTTTGGAGAGAGCGAGAAAGATTTATGAAATTATATTTTATCATATCAAATTCTACCTCT
>NW_017281054.1:0-201 GCF_001594075.2 Trachymyrmex cornetzi
TCAGTTAAATCATTCATTACTTTTAAATTCGTTCATAACTACAAGCTTTATTTACATGTAAAAGAAGATCGTGGTTACATTTCTAATAGCGTTCTATATAATAATTATAATCTTTCATATAAGAGGTACATAAGTAAGCATAAGTAATATCGACATTGGGAGTTGTGTGGCTCAGTGGAAAAGTTGCAGCCTCGTAGAGCA
>NW_017281055.1:0-201 GCF_001594075.2 Trachymyrmex cornetzi
TCCGTCCGAGATGTCGAATTAATTTTTAGTATTGTAGACACATAGACCGACCGGTATGTATTTATTGGTACCGATCCGCGGATCTTTGGTGAAATCAGCTGTGATATAATTGTAATATTCAATGATCGTAATTGGCATTTGTATCTGACAGATCTTAGGCATGCCACGTGATCTGACAATAAATAGCTCAATTGATTTGAT
>NW_017281056.1:0-201 GCF_001594075.2 Trachymyrmex cornetzi
AAGATCTGTTATTGACGCTGTACTGAATTGCACTAAAACTTTCTATCTTGTTTCCATACAATTTCAAATATATAGATTTGCAGAGTGAGAAGTAACGCGTTATTTGTAACGTCATTTACGTTATCGTTTTTTTTAACGATCGTTATTTTTTTCTATTTGTGACGGTAACATCGTTACATTTTTGTAGTAACGAATTTAACC
>NW_017281057.1:0-201 GCF_001594075.2 Trachymyrmex cornetzi
CAAGGAATAATTATTCGATAACAAATATCTATGCATTTGACAGCATTTTACAATTATTTATTGCAGCCTATTTCGATGCACAGACTATTAAAGATCTGGTATATAGTGAAACAGATTATCAATTTTTCAAATTAATTCAAAGCAATGGTATCTTATGGTACAAAAAAATCATCGTACAGACTTCATGCGATGATTTTAAAA
>NW_017281058.1:0-201 GCF_001594075.2 Trachymyrmex cornetzi
CGATTGTGCCTGCGTGTGACCACCGACGTAGATTTCAATTGTGCAATGTCTACTGACAGGAAAGCGAATAATCCACGCGTCGCGTTGCTCCCGTGATCGACAGCTTTGTGCCGTACTTCGCACTCCCTTTTTGCCGCTGCAAAACCCTTTCCAGCGAGCCTAAACATTGATTTTATTGATAATAAAATCAATTGGAGCTAA
>NW_017281059.1:0-201 GCF_001594075.2 Trachymyrmex cornetzi
CGCAAGTCAAAAAATTGTACTCCTAATATAAAATGCTCAGAGAAATCGATAATAAAACGCAAAGTATATTAGTACTGCAATTAAAAAACTTTATTTAATGTTTCTAAAATATCAAACTAACACAGTCAATGTGCGCGCAAAATGAGTATGCGATGCATTATCCTCAGGACTCGTCTTCAGATAGTTGGAATCAAGCATCGC
>NW_017281060.1:0-201 GCF_001594075.2 Trachymyrmex cornetzi
TGAGTGTTTTACCTAAATTAGAAATTTAAATTAATTTTAAAAAATGCACTTACCTGAGAGAGAGTCGAACCGAGGTTCTCTGGATCATGAGTCTCCTACCTTACGTAGTATGCCATTTCTTCAATTGATAAATTAAGTACTTATATATACTTAAGTTAGCCGACTCTCAGGCGACATTGAACGTTGGGCCGACGTTGGCAG
>NW_017281061.1:0-201 GCF_001594075.2 Trachymyrmex cornetzi
TAGTATTTACTGAGTTATATTTATTTATGTTATAGTCGACATGTTAATTCGAAAATACAGTAAGTGTATGCAATATGTGATCTGCTGTAATGAATGTATACATTTACTATAAATAAATATATACATTGACTAGTGAGTTAACACTTTGATTGTGATATATATAAAAGTTAATATTCAATTTTTATCTATGAAAAACTTTTT
>NW_017281062.1:0-201 GCF_001594075.2 Trachymyrmex cornetzi
TATTTTTTGAAAAAAAAAAAAATTTCTGAATTTCCAGTTTCTACATCTGAGATGTCAAGATTCCGAAAAAGTGGAACGATGAAATATGATAGAGTACGAAAAGAAAGCAGGATTTTATTGTAGTTTATAATTAATGACATGCAAATTGGAGCATTCTCCTCCTTCCTGTTATTATAGCGAAACTTTCTGAGAACTCGGAAG
>NW_017281063.1:0-201 GCF_001594075.2 Trachymyrmex cornetzi
TAATATTATTTGTACTTTTCTTCATAGAATATCACTAACAAAAAAACGCAAGATTAAAAAAAAGTTATACAAAAGAAGTGTCTTTATACAGACATTTGTAGAGGTTATAAAGGACCTCTCATCCATTCGTGTAGCTGCAAGAAAGAGTACGTATAACTTGTATTTTTACCTATTATTTCGTATATTTTTATATTGTTCTGG
>NW_017281064.1:0-201 GCF_001594075.2 Trachymyrmex cornetzi
GGTGGCACACGACCGCACGACGCACACGAATCGTCACTACCAATCGACCACGTAACCTCGCGCTAGATGCGTACACGACTGCGGACCTCGAAGGAATGAATTTTCGCACGGACGTCGGACTCGCTCGTTGAAAAATCACGACTCGGCCCCCTCCAGTCGTTATCGGAAAAACTCGAGATCAGTCGAATCGGCGATCTAAGG
>NW_017281065.1:0-201 GCF_001594075.2 Trachymyrmex cornetzi
AGATGTTTTTTGTAATCGTATTTCATTAGTGACAATGTATTTTGTGAAAATTCATGGACAATTTACTTATAGAAATTTCTTTTGAGGGTTTCGGCGCGACTGTTGCGACGTTTGTCAAAGGGTTGCCGCGCAGTGCGACGCCGTCAGAGATAATCAAAGGATTGTCTTTACGCGCCGCAATAGCGCGGCGCCGCGTCGTCT
>NW_017281066.1:0-201 GCF_001594075.2 Trachymyrmex cornetzi
CGACTTTCTATCGGTACAAAGCACGCAATCATTGGCATACATTAACGCAAAGAATAGCGATGAAGCCTTTGCATATAATAAATTGATCGCTATAAAATATACTTATAATTCTATAATATTAAAAATGTAAATCTCGATAAACAAGCAAAAAGTTAATATTTAACTTCTGAGCTTGCTTCAGTCAAAGCATCTTGCTCCAAT
>NW_017281067.1:0-201 GCF_001594075.2 Trachymyrmex cornetzi
CCTCTCTCATATGCTTATGGTGCGCACGTTAGTTATTCAATTGCCACGAGCATACGGGACCTATAGTTTTAATACTGGTTCCGGACAGCGGATTTTTCGAGAGATATTTCTATGGGCAAGGACACTCTCGGGAAGTTGCCGGTTTTTTCTAAAAGAAGACACGAGTGTAAATATTTTAGTTTCTATTGGGATCGAACCCGG
>NW_017281068.1:0-201 GCF_001594075.2 Trachymyrmex cornetzi
TCAAATATAGTATTAGCTTTGATCCCTTTGAAATCTAAGATTGAGTCGATGAAAAAAAAAAAAATGTCGCTTAGATTTTTGTGTACAATAATATATTTCGAGAGGAATCGAATCGATTTCTGACAGTTGTGACAGGCTCTCTGAAAGCGACGCACCATATATTTACTTGATGCGTATATATTTACTTGATACGTTTGTCTA
>NW_017281069.1:0-201 GCF_001594075.2 Trachymyrmex cornetzi
ATCCGCCTTTTTGAGCGCCGTGAGTCGCTCACACTCGGCGGCCTCCCGGCTGAGATCCCGAATCGAGCTAAAGTCGGACCGCTTGATGAGCCATTGGTACGAATGGTGCATATTTCGATACAGGTATTCTAGCTGCCGATTTTCCGTGACTATCCCCGCGCGTATCATCAACGAGATGAGTGCGGTGGAATATTTAAAGAA
>NW_017281070.1:0-201 GCF_001594075.2 Trachymyrmex cornetzi
GGAGTCTTTACCGCCCCTTCGTCTCGATTGCTCTAAATTACGATTCTGAATCATCCACGTGTCAACCATCGAGATCGTTCACTTGGCTTCGAAAAAGTTTCAAAAGTTTCGCGATTTTTTCTTTCTTCTTTATTTTCAAAGCTCTTATAAGGAATTTACATAGCAAGTTTCAAAAAGATCATATATATCGCAAATTTATTA
>NW_017281071.1:0-201 GCF_001594075.2 Trachymyrmex cornetzi
TGCACAAATATAAAATTCTCGGAGAATAGAAACTAAAAATGTATATAGAATGCTCTGTCAAGTCAGACAAGGATGAGTGACGAAATCAGGTACAAAGGGACGTCAAGAAAATCGGGCCTTTTCGGTTCTATTCGGTATTTCTCGCAAAACGTCCTATCCAGATGTTCCTTCAGTTCATGGAATATTCTACAGAGTCTAGGT
>NW_017281072.1:0-201 GCF_001594075.2 Trachymyrmex cornetzi
TTAATATTAACAAAGTTACTACAACTCTTAGAAGAACATTTATCATACATAACACCATCATGCCGATTCGACAAAAGTTGTCAGTTTTTAATCTTCATGGTTGGCATGCAGGGCATAATCCGCAAGGAGTTACTAAAGAAAAAAAAACAAGAAAATACGGATCTCGCGGAAGAAGTGAAAGACGAAGTTTCTCATTATAGA
>NW_017281073.1:0-201 GCF_001594075.2 Trachymyrmex cornetzi
TGCAAGACTTAAGTTTGTGAACTTTTCGCAACCTCACTTTCACGTCGATCAATGTTGAATGTACTATGTGTAACGTCCCCCACTCCCCCTAAGAAAGAAAATATTGCTAATTCTTTTTTTTTTTATAATGTTCTAATGCGCGTTCCAAATCACATTAATGTACAGTCGCTGGTCCGTGAAACGAGAATAAAAATGTAAAAT
>NW_017281074.1:0-201 GCF_001594075.2 Trachymyrmex cornetzi
GGGTCATTCGCAAAATTCTGTTACAGAATCTTTAAGATTAATTGACTTGTGACATAGGTATATCGATACCTAGTTAAATGAATCAGTTTAATATATTTTATTCTCTTCTCACACAATAATTCTCTGAACCTTTATCATACACCATGTCATTCGTGTCCCTTTCAACATTTTTACAAAAAGAATTATTAAACAATTCTTACA
>NW_017281075.1:0-201 GCF_001594075.2 Trachymyrmex cornetzi
AACCGTTTCGGGTTTTTTGCGGTGATAAGTGATAAGGCCGTTGAATATCGGAAGATTAAGATACGAATTGATAAACTGTCACGTTTTCATGCAGCGACATTAATCAATTAAATATAAATAATAACTAATAAACTTAAGTGGATGTTCGTATCAAGACTGCGAATAAGATGACAGATCTTCAGGTCAGAAACGTGAACCTTA
>NW_017281076.1:0-201 GCF_001594075.2 Trachymyrmex cornetzi
GGGAGATAAAAGACAATCTGCCTCGAGAAAACGTCTGGACGCCCATACTGAAGGACTAGGTAGTAGGCGGGAGAGTTACAACCGGGGAGCGGGACCTACCGGTGACCAGGACAGGGAAAACTCGCTGCCTCCCAAAGATTACCCGATTGACGGGGAACCATGGGTTGAGGCGAAAACTAAAAGGGCGCGGAAGAGACTGAG
>NW_017281077.1:0-201 GCF_001594075.2 Trachymyrmex cornetzi
GTAATCGGAATTCCGAAATGCATCGAAGAAAAAGTGTTACAACCTTTTAGCGGTCGCTAAAAGATTGTAACACTTTTTCTTCGATGCATTTCGGAATTTCGATTACTTGCCGAGTAAATGGTTGCGTTCAGCAGACTTAACAGTTTTGCAACCGTTTTATTATTCGTCGTGCTGATTAATCCAATCAACGTCACGAATCAT
>NW_017281078.1:0-201 GCF_001594075.2 Trachymyrmex cornetzi
CCACACTGAAAACACCAGTTGGATCTATCCGTGAGGCTCAAGCAACTAGCCCTGGTGTGTCCCGCCGCGAGGCACCGGAAACATTGTAGCCTCCGTTTCGCCAGGGGGACGACTCCCGCCGAGGTCCAGCCTACCCTTAGCGTCCTTCGCCAAGGATCTTGTTAGCACAAGACAACGGACACTGCACCCATACGGCGTATA
>NW_017281079.1:0-201 GCF_001594075.2 Trachymyrmex cornetzi
GAACGTTTCGATTTTTTTTTGAATCTTTATCAGCAATCTTCTTAAACCATAGATTTCGCGAACATTCGATGTAGAGTCACTCGCAGGTTGCAAAAACTGTAGTGTTATCTGTTTTAAATTCATGTACATAAGATATTAAAATTCAACCAATAAAGCAACGAGTAACTCACTCACACGATCGCCAAATCTCATTATGAAACC
>NW_017281080.1:0-201 GCF_001594075.2 Trachymyrmex cornetzi
AATTTAATTCCACTTTCCAGAGAAGAAATTGAGTTCGCCGATATTATGGTAACGTCCAATAGATATTATATTTAACAATGAATATTAGATACATCGAAAAAAATTTCTAGTTGAAAATATGTGCATCGGAAGTTTTTATTAAATTTCCTAGAATTCTAATTAAGATAATCGAAATTCTTGTTGGAATAATATATCTGGTAA
>NW_017281081.1:0-201 GCF_001594075.2 Trachymyrmex cornetzi
AATAATATTAAAATTTATTGCACCTTACCTTATGTGAAAAACTTAACAGAAAAATTTCATAATATTTATAGAAATTATAATTTGAATATAGTATATAAACCCGTTAATAGTTTAAATAAATTCATTAAAACAGGTAAAGATAGATTAGATAAGATGGATAATAATAATGTGGTATATAAAATTAGTTGTTGTGATTGCGAT
>NW_017281082.1:0-201 GCF_001594075.2 Trachymyrmex cornetzi
TCTGAGCATATTTTTATCGTCTGCGTCGTATATGAAGTCGAATCGATATCTCTTCTTCACGAAGGTTTATCAATTGTCCGTTTTGATCCACTATACGTATTGTTATATCGGTAACGTTTCTCGCGACGACTGGGAGATAAATAACATGTGTTGGAGTATCGGATAATTTATATCCAGGTGGAACGTTCACTGCGAATTCAT
>NW_017281083.1:0-201 GCF_001594075.2 Trachymyrmex cornetzi
ACTTTCTTCATTATATTAGAACGCGTTCATTTCGATGTGGCTTGACGTCATCCGGTAACAGTGCAAGTATCTATCATAATATTCTGTGAATAAACAGGGTCTAATCCAATAGGGGATATACATCACCGCGCATTTTCCGAGCGCATCGCTGCGCTCTTCACTTTTCAAGGTCGGACATTTACGACTTTATGGGGCAATTAT
>NW_017281084.1:0-201 GCF_001594075.2 Trachymyrmex cornetzi
ATTTAAACAATTTTTTAATCTGCGCGCCAGCACCGCACTCCAAGAGTAAAGTACCTCTCAGCATGCAGTCCCAGCTGACTTTTTGGCATTTTCCGATAGTTTTACGATAGTTCCGACGATTTATGTAGGTTTCGGCCTGAGTTCCCGCATTTAAGTATTTTTAAACAATTTTTTAATCTGCGCGCCAGCACCGCACTCCAA
>NW_017281085.1:0-201 GCF_001594075.2 Trachymyrmex cornetzi
TCCTAAAACGTAAATTATCTCCAACTACTGCTATTACTACTATCTCGTCGATAACAGCAATATTTTAACGAGTTCTATAAGGCCGGAATCAGACTACTATTAAAGATTGACATTGAAGATTGAAAAATTCAAATTTGACCAATCGAAACAAAAGGAGCTAAAATTTCTTTGTCTTTATTGATCAAATTTCAGTCTTCAATC
>NW_017281086.1:0-201 GCF_001594075.2 Trachymyrmex cornetzi
ATCGTTCTTTCTATATGTAGAAATTTTAACAATAATCCTTCCGTGCAGAAACGACTTATTGTACTAAAATTGTACTAGAGACCAGTGCCTTTAATAAATCTTTCTTTTTCCTTCAACCCCTCCTTCCCTCAAATACTGGTTTGCAAATACCACAATTGGATTCGTTTACATTGCGAAAGAAATACCCGATCGTTTCCCCAT
>NW_017281087.1:0-201 GCF_001594075.2 Trachymyrmex cornetzi
AAAAAATACGCATTGGACGACATAATAACCAAAATAAAAGTTGTTCCTGTCGAAGAGAGCCGTTGAATGATATCAAAATCGCCCCCGCCCCCCTGGGGGTGGGGTGGAGGGCAACTTTAGAATGTCAAACGGGAACCTCCATTTTTTATTACAGATTCGGATTCTCCATGAAAAAATAAGTAAGTTTTATTCGAAACTTTT
>NW_017281088.1:0-201 GCF_001594075.2 Trachymyrmex cornetzi
TAATTCTGAGTTTACTTATACACTAAGACACGGAGATTGAAAATTCATAAGGTTGACTTTTTTTTCGATATTTTTTTATAAGGATTTTAATTTTCAATTAAAAATAAGAATCTCGATATTTACGCTAGTCACGAACCTATACATAAACTTATAAAGAACGAGTATCCATAACAGTAAAGTATGTCCATTTTCCTCTATCAC
>NW_017281089.1:0-201 GCF_001594075.2 Trachymyrmex cornetzi
ATCGATTATACTATCAGTGTCTTACAAAATAAACACTATCCATTTTAGCACATAAAATTGAAATCATTTTATGAAACTTTTGCAATTAGTGTTATACGTACAAATAGTCTAAAATATGAATGTAAAAGAATATATCTTCTATTAAATTCAAAATGCTGAATTGTATATACAATTTGAATTACTTTCAATCATTTTTATACA
>NW_017281090.1:0-201 GCF_001594075.2 Trachymyrmex cornetzi
TTTTGGCTCGTACAGCTGTCACCTCAGATATATATTTGCTTGATATAAGAGTTTTAGAGTCCAGATCTTGAAAATAAGCGTGCAGCTGAGGTCAACATTATGGAAACGAACGATACCGAGTTTGTAGAACTAAGATTAAAAGTATAGAAAAGAAATATTTCCACCGAATAGAAAATATGTGTATACAGGTGCTTTGCGAAG
>NW_017281091.1:0-201 GCF_001594075.2 Trachymyrmex cornetzi
ATATAGTGTGTTATTTTTACACGGAAAACTAATCACACATATATATTGTAGTTTTTTTTACACATATGAATTTGTAGTGTTTTATTTTAGCAAAATCACGTGAGAGACATATATTTACTATCTCTTTCTTTTTCTCTTTCAAGAGTTGTTGAAATGGAACAATCAAAAGTGGCTGTTTCATGTTTTTACTGATTAGATAGT
>NW_017281092.1:0-201 GCF_001594075.2 Trachymyrmex cornetzi
GTGATAAGAAGTAGGGATTTCAAATCCATGTGCATGCTTACGAATATATGCACACATAATGCATATATAAATATACATATACCTATCTATACCTGTATATGTGCACATACATATGCTTAGGGGCCTATTTAGGGGATGTTGAATGCTTGTTCTATTTCACTGATCAAATATGACTTACACTGTGTACAAACAAACATGATT
>NW_017281093.1:0-201 GCF_001594075.2 Trachymyrmex cornetzi
CTCGATGCTTCTCGTCGAGCGGGTAATAACGCTCACGACAATGAAATTTTGTCGATAATCGAATAACTTCGTGAAACTGGTTTAATTATAAGTTGAATCGTTGTAATAAAAATTGTGACCGTTTTCGCGCGAATTCGATACGAATGTCTGTGAATAAATTTGGTATGCCTCTGAGGAGAGAGAGAGAGAGAGAGAGAGAGA
>NW_017281094.1:0-201 GCF_001594075.2 Trachymyrmex cornetzi
GAAGATGAATGAATACCTTAATCAAAATAATTTCCTCCATTTTCTACTACTTTTTCCCATCTCGAAAGAACGCGGTGTCTTTCGAGGCGATCCATTCATCCACCCATTTTTGAAGTTGGTTGTAATTGGAGAAGTGTGTGTCCGTAAGTGCGTGTTGTACTTACGGACACACACTTCTCCAATCACAACGAAGTCCACAAA
>NW_017281095.1:0-201 GCF_001594075.2 Trachymyrmex cornetzi
ATCTATATATTGGATTAATTTTCGTACAAAGTTTCTTTGCTATATTAACAAAGCTGTTCGGTATTACAACCAATATGATTACTTATAATCGCATAGAAAACTAATGACTGTCCATATATTACAACTGTAAATTTTCTGAATCAGTAAAGTTGTTTTAATGAATCATTTTTTTCGTGTAACCCTCGTACGCGCAGGGGCCTT
>NW_017281096.1:0-201 GCF_001594075.2 Trachymyrmex cornetzi
ATAAATAACAGAATTAAACCATTCAAAGATAACAAAAGACCACAATGCATCAATCTTTTGTTAAAAATATTGCGTACATTAAGTGGTTTCGTGTAACAAAGAGTTATTACAAACTAATAATCACTTACTTTGTAACACAATTTGAAAGATTTAAAGAATAGATGAATGTGTGCGTAACGTATGTAAGAAGTAAAGCAATAA
>NW_017281097.1:0-201 GCF_001594075.2 Trachymyrmex cornetzi
AAATTACTAATTAATATTTATTTTCTACAAATAAGGTATTTCTTTATAAAAATCTCCCTTGTACAAATACTTTCTGCATTTATTATATATATGATACGAGAGCAGGAGCAAGATTAATTTATCCACTTTAACTTACATTCATACTTGGGATCACTTACATGGAAAATCAATTAAATGTACTTCACAGGAGGATTAATATTA
>NW_017281098.1:0-201 GCF_001594075.2 Trachymyrmex cornetzi
TTCTATAATCAATACATACGTGATTCCTCATTCATGTCCTTGACTCGTTCACTTCTTGTATAATTGGCAATTTATTTAGTAATAAAATTGCACAGAATTTAGTACCAAAGAAGTTCACCGATGCCTCTAATGTAATTTAGGTTCCATCGGTGAATATACTATAAATCTCGGCGATTTACCGATTATCGAGCTTGCAGCCGA
>NW_017281099.1:0-201 GCF_001594075.2 Trachymyrmex cornetzi
ATCTTACTCGTAATTCTTAGGCCCAGTTTCACAACTCACGGTTAACTCTTAACCGAGGTTCAACTTATTTCTCTTTCCAATTCTAGAATAGAACGTAGAACTAGAAAAAGATAAAGAGATAGTTAAACCGAGATTAACATTAAACTGTATTATATGTATAGTAGAAATGACCGGTATTAGAAAAAGATAAACGGTAAGTTA
>NW_017281100.1:0-201 GCF_001594075.2 Trachymyrmex cornetzi
TGCAATTATAATTCAGCACATAATTATTGTCACTTCAATCGTTATACTCGTTATACTTATAAGAAGACATCTCCTGTATTGTAAGTGCATGTGGTATATGTAATAAAACATCATGTTTTTTTGTGGTCGGACTAAGAGAAAAAAAAGTTGCAATTACCACAATTTAACTATAATTTATAGTCTTTTTTTATCATAGTTTGA
>NW_017281101.1:0-201 GCF_001594075.2 Trachymyrmex cornetzi
TTGATATCTCCTAAATAAAATAAAATTATTTGTATGAATATAGTGTAATACTTGAAAAATGTACGCCACTGCGGCTTTTGATTTTTTTTCTTTTCATACTCATCGTAGATATTGCTTTACGTGCTGTTTCGGAATTTTTATTAAGTACAATAAATAAAATGAAATAATGATCGAGATATATCTGATCATGTTGGTACATTT
>NW_017281102.1:0-201 GCF_001594075.2 Trachymyrmex cornetzi
GCAAATTTTCAATATAAAATTTTATATTGGAAGCCGGATAGTAAAATAACCGAATATTTCCGGATATCCAATGCATCCTTAATTATAATAAAGTGCATTTTATGTTTTGCGCAATGAAATGTATGAAAAGGCATTCTTCGTTAAAATATACGAAAGACAATCTTCGTTGTGCGCAGAGAAATACATAACAAAAAAGTATTC
>NW_017281103.1:0-201 GCF_001594075.2 Trachymyrmex cornetzi
GAGGGCATTTTTATCGTCTCTTTGGCGTTTTTTTTTTCTTTACTGCTACGCCCTGTCCGCGTCTATACTTGTGCGGAGCGTGATACAATGCGCGACTCTGTTCCATCGCGCGATCGTGACGTTGCACCTATTCGAGCTGACGTCGCGCGGCTTTGCTATCGTTTACCGCTTTCGCCAAACTGGCCGCTCCTCCAATCAAGG
>NW_017281104.1:0-201 GCF_001594075.2 Trachymyrmex cornetzi
TTTTTAATTCAAAACGCTAATTAATAAAATTTAAATGGAATAGGAACTACAGTATTTAACTACCTCGGCCGGACCGCGCGCCGCCTCCGCCCTTCGGGGCGGGAGCGGTGGCCGCGGCCCCTCCTCGCGGTACCCGAACAGTGTTGCTAGATGTGTCGCTTTTCTGGCGCATGCGTATTGGAGAAGAACTCAGTAACGTAC
>NW_017281105.1:0-201 GCF_001594075.2 Trachymyrmex cornetzi
CATATCTTTTGAAAAATATTTAAAATACTTTAATACTCAAAAAATAAAATATTATCGTATGCATTAATAGTTTAACTTAACAAGAAAAAATATTTTTTCTTATTTATTCATGCTAGTTTTCTTCATGACTTATCGAAATACAATAGTACACTAATAGGGACAGGCACAGTAATTGGGACAGTTACCCTACAGTGATTTTAA
>NW_017281106.1:0-201 GCF_001594075.2 Trachymyrmex cornetzi
TCTGATTTAGGACTCCGCTTTTTTATATATTTTATTCCTGATATACAAATGAGGAAAAAAGATCGATTAAAATTGCTTTTCAATTGGCCCTTCGATCCGAATTACCACGATGAACATCGATGTTCAAAATTAATTCGGTTAGCGTCAACTGGATTCGAGTAGGCGAATGTTAATCCTATTTAGAATTCATACGTTGATAAA
>NW_017281107.1:0-201 GCF_001594075.2 Trachymyrmex cornetzi
AGCATCTTTTTTTTCGGAACGGAAGAGAAGGAAAAAAATATTTGGTGGTTTACTTCATCTGCTCTTCGAAAGGCATTCATGCAAAGACAATCGCGTGGTTATAAGAAAAAAAGGGGAAAAAAGGGGGGGGGGAAATGAAAAAAAAATCTTCGTGCTTCCCGGAATTGGTTGCGTCACGCGATCCGACCTCTGTTACACGCA
>NW_017281108.1:0-201 GCF_001594075.2 Trachymyrmex cornetzi
AAAAATACAACGTAAAAATGACGAATTTATTCAAAATACCTTTAAAAGTACACTGAGAAAAAATATAATCAATTTTAATAAATATTTAGTTCAATACTGCCAACTAAATATTTACAGTACTTACAGTAAATAAATACATGTTTAGTAAAAAAAAATTGTTAAATCAAATTAACATTTCTTGTATCAAATAAATATATCTTT
>NW_017281109.1:0-201 GCF_001594075.2 Trachymyrmex cornetzi
ACACACCGTACACGCACAACGACACCGCCTTTGTAAACACGACACACATACACATACACATACCCGCATTCCTACTCTGTACTTAAATACGGCAAATATATATCTTTCTTTTACATCGATCCAAGCAGCGTTTCATTACGATATTACCGCCTTGTCTCTCTCCTCCTGGCCGAACCTCTTTGCGACCCTGGCCGCAGCCCG
>NW_017281110.1:0-201 GCF_001594075.2 Trachymyrmex cornetzi
GGCGTACGCTCTCGGTAATAATCCGTCACTGCAAACAAGTTGTCTATACTTTACTGAGTCAATATAGGATAAGTTTTTCCATTTGACAAGAACATTTCTCAATGACGTTTTTAGTTTATTGCATGGATCTCTTTTTATGACTTCATAAGTATCAGTATCTGAAAGCAATTCAGAAACCTTTCCTATGTAGAAATCTTTGTC
>NW_017281111.1:0-201 GCF_001594075.2 Trachymyrmex cornetzi
CATGTTGCAAAAAGACTCTCAGTGAATTAATTTGATATTGATAGAAGATAAAACTTGTAATAACAGGTACTTGAAATATCAAAGTACAATTTCTAATCTTCATTTGCACACAAATCAGTTTTAAATGAGAAAATACGTTAATAAAAAATACGTTAAGTGGTACGCATTCAGCAACTTTCCCCTATTTAATGTTATCGTTTC
>NW_017281112.1:0-201 GCF_001594075.2 Trachymyrmex cornetzi
GCACTTATGCTTATCACTAATATCACTTTTAATAATTTGACACAAGAAAAATCCCGGACTTGCAATACGAGAGCGGACTGAAGACTGTGAATAGTGCGAATACTGTAATGGCGACACCGACGATTCCAAACGAACGAAACGACACGACGTGACGACGTGACGTCCGTGTGGTAACAGCTCGCGGTTCCAAATTATCTTCCT
>NW_017281113.1:0-201 GCF_001594075.2 Trachymyrmex cornetzi
ACAATACAAAATCGGAAATGCAGCCGCTGATCTTCTCCCGCTGGAGTTACAGGTAAGTATCGTCAAATATTAATTAATTCTTTATTTACAGGTCATCAACTTATCGACTGCATCCCTTTTTACCTATATACACTATCTACATTACTTACTATCCGTCGCTCTCACGCTACTTAGCTCTATCGGTACGATAACGGTAATTTT
>NW_017281114.1:0-201 GCF_001594075.2 Trachymyrmex cornetzi
GCGCAGGGAACAGAGAATTGAGTCGTACAAGAACATGCGAATTAAAATACTGAAAGGAATGTATTTCCTACTGAATGGATGAACCGAATCGAACGCAAGATAGTTAGAAATATACACTTATTTCCCTGGGCGGCTCCAATCTTCGCATAGTGTAACATAGTGGGCTGGGAACTGAGTGTCGGGTATACACTTAATTCTTTT
>NW_017281115.1:0-201 GCF_001594075.2 Trachymyrmex cornetzi
AAGAGTTTTATTGATTCTGAAAAAATAGATTTTAATTATTTAAAAAGAAATCAAATCAATATTAAATTATAAAAGATTTAAATTAATTAAGCAATTGTTAATTAAAAATTTAATAAATCAAAACCTTATTTTGAATTAAAAAGAAATAGAGATTTATATTTTAAAATATGGGGTTATTTTTTAATATGAAAATGTGAAGAA
>NW_017281116.1:0-201 GCF_001594075.2 Trachymyrmex cornetzi
AGCAACGCCTAGGGAATGCCCCTTGACTTATGGAGGACCAGCAACAACGTCGCTGCCTCGAAAGGAGCGTTCTCGCAGATGGACCTTTCGTATCGGCGTGTATCAGATCGTGTGTTTCGAAAGACTGACTCTCGGTGCCAGTGTTGCCAGGTGGTTGAAAAATTGGCCGGTAGATGGTACGCCAAAAAAGCAGTAGAAAGC
>NW_017281117.1:0-201 GCF_001594075.2 Trachymyrmex cornetzi
AGTTCTTCGAACAAGATTTTATATTCCTCGCTCTTTGCATCTTTCACCATGATGAAGGAGTGTACAACGGAAGCCTGGCATACGGTGAATAAGCCATAAGTGTGCGAATCTCGCGGTGATGGTATATACTGTCTGCCAGTGGCAAAGTACTTAAGCGGGAAATTCTTGGGATTTATCAGCTGCTTTGTATGCAAAGCCAGA
>NW_017281118.1:0-201 GCF_001594075.2 Trachymyrmex cornetzi
GCAGAGGGTTGGTTGAATTTTTAGGGGTAACCCGCTACCCCTAACCGTGTCATCCCCATTCAGATCCGGGCCCGATCCCTCGAAATTGCGTAAACGTGAGTTTACGAAAAGACGGAAATAATACTGAAGCTATACGGTGAATCCGTTAGCTTCTCTTCACTCGGTATCCTTATGTCGTCTCTAAACGATTAGTTCGTCTGA
>NW_017281119.1:0-201 GCF_001594075.2 Trachymyrmex cornetzi
GCATGAAAGTTTTTCGCAAAAACTTTTTGCGCGAGAAAGAAATAGGAATCATTCCTCCGGGTGAATATAGAAATGCGGATAAACAATCTCGAAAAGTCTTAAAGTGGTTAGTATGGAAGGAGCGTGAGCTCGGTTATTGCATAATTCACGCGGGACGAGGGCGCGAGTACGAGATTGATGGCAGGCGCGTTGACGGATACT
>NW_017281120.1:0-202 GCF_001594075.2 Trachymyrmex cornetzi
TAAATCATTTGAAATATTCAGAATTCAGCAATTAAATTCTGCGATTAACATAATTACGTTTATAAACGGTTTTGAAAATTTTAGGATTAAAAGAGGGAATAGATGGAGGAAATAGAATAAGAGACCCCAGCATCTCTCTTTTTTTTTTATATATAGATTTATTGATGACTTCTCTTAATATCCGTTGATAAAGTTGTTTATG
>NW_017281121.1:0-202 GCF_001594075.2 Trachymyrmex cornetzi
AGCAAAGATAACGTATCGCGTCTTCTCAAGCTGAGTCGCCGTTTTGATGGCCCATGAATGCTTGGTCGTATTCTGCAACAAAGACTCATACAGATCCCACGAGCGAAAATTCATACTCAGATAACGACCGCTTTCCAACGCTCGCAGCATTGATAATTTATTGATTTCATTTAACGAAACGTGAGGCATCCGCCACTGCACT
>NW_017281122.1:0-202 GCF_001594075.2 Trachymyrmex cornetzi
TAAAGTATAAAATAGATTGTATGTTTCTTAAAATTATATATACCAAAAAGATGTGTATTAATTGTAGAAAATATATCATCTGAAAAATAAAACGAAAATTAAAAGTTTCATGGTTTGAATGCTTAAAAAATATTCGTACAATCGAGAAATTTAGCTTATAATATCAGAAATACATGTGAAGCTCATTTGTATATGTTAGAAC
>NW_017281123.1:0-202 GCF_001594075.2 Trachymyrmex cornetzi
GTACATTCCTAAGCGTCGAGCGGCATTTGGATTGCGCGCGGGACGGTGCGGTGAGGGGAATAGGAGGAGGCGGAGCCGACTCGGAAATCGGCCGAAATGTGCATTTCGTGCCGAGCCCTGCTTTAAGCCATAAGAAATTGACGAATCACAATCAATTATTCTCCTCACATTTGACTGTAGTTGGTCAATTTCTTACGGCTTA
>NW_017281124.1:0-202 GCF_001594075.2 Trachymyrmex cornetzi
CAGGAAAATTATTCTCTGCGGACTTTAGACTTCGGAACCTGAGATAATTTTTCACCGGTATTCGTAAACTGTTATCATAGTATTCATATTCATGGTCTATTTTCTGTTCCTGCACTAGATGACTAAACTATTCTAGAAATCTCTTTCTCGCTTTAAACAAATATCAAACGTATATCTATCTCACTTTAATTTCCAAAAACGT
>NW_017281125.1:0-202 GCF_001594075.2 Trachymyrmex cornetzi
TGTCTACATAATGATTTTAAAGCTTAACATTATTTTTTTTAATATTTTTAATATGACAGTCTTTTTATGGACTTACATTTTTTTATGGAATATTTATTTATATTTTACTTTATGACAAATTCAATGTGGAAAATTAAGTACAATTTTCGGTAGTTGTGCATTTTACAAAATGTGTAATAAGATATCATTCCATTAAATGAAA
>NW_017281126.1:0-202 GCF_001594075.2 Trachymyrmex cornetzi
GAAAATTCTGAAAATTCTGAAAAATGGAAAAAGTTTATCTATAGTTAATAACATTTTTTTATTAATTAAGTACATCTGTGATTTTTGCATTAAAAATGAAAAGTTACGAAAATGTCTTGCGATAGTAGGCGGCGATCAGAAACGATATTAGGTGTTAAACTTAATTCTTGCCATTTTTCGTCTCCAAAATTGATTTGTTTCG
>NW_017281127.1:0-202 GCF_001594075.2 Trachymyrmex cornetzi
GAAATGAACGGTTAGCTTGGCGAAAGCGCGCTCTAAAGACGAAACAGAAAACTTATTTTTAAATATTCAAAATTTTAATGCGACTCAAATACATAATATAATTATACAACTAATTTTAAGTTTTGAGAAAATTAGAAATTGATATTTATTATTCAGCATGGTATGTCCGATTCTGACTTTGATTCACTCTTGAACCTTGTGG
>NW_017281128.1:0-202 GCF_001594075.2 Trachymyrmex cornetzi
TATGTTTCGAGAAATATTATTCTTCACATACAAGAATCTTTTATAAGTTAATTTCATAGCATTCTCATCAATCTCTCATCAATCAGTAAATTCTTCATTTACAATTAAGTACTATTCGAGCTAGTTTATTCTTATTTTTAAAAATGACGAAAATAATTCGCTTTGAACTTAACTAACATCTCGATTAGTTTGTTATAATGGA
>NW_017281129.1:0-202 GCF_001594075.2 Trachymyrmex cornetzi
ATGGCCAAATTGGACCAATTACGATTCGAATTGGTTGCTCACCCACCGTATTCTCCAGACTTGACCCCCAGCGACTATTATCTGTTCCCAAACTTCAAGCGGTGGCTCCAGGGAAAGAAATTCAGATCGAATGAGGAAATCATCGCGGAAACCGAGGCATATTTCGAAGGCTTGGACGTTTCGTACTACAGAAAGGGCATCG
>NW_017281130.1:0-202 GCF_001594075.2 Trachymyrmex cornetzi
CTCGCGCCATTTCCTTCTGGGCGCTCGTCTGTTGATCCCCGATCGATACAGGCCTCATCTCGTCGGGATTGATTGCGCGTCGGTTAGTTACCGACGTACATCCTGTCTGGCGATCTGTTACCGACCACTGCTCATCCGTCTCACTCGTATGCCGGTTTTTCCTTGCTTCGTCTTCTCTCTCATGGCGGTTGTCCGCGTTTTG
>NW_017281131.1:0-202 GCF_001594075.2 Trachymyrmex cornetzi
TTTTAATACCGTATTTTCTCATGTTGATAAAAATAAGAAAATTCAGTATTAAAAAGCTGATAACAAATTCTGAAAAAATTCTCGAAACTTTATGAGAAGAAAATAAATAATTTTTGTCTCTTGTAGTTTTTCTGTAAAATTGATAGTATTTGAGTAAAAAATTATTCAAGGCTAATATTTTGCAATTTTTAGTAATTAATAT
>NW_017281132.1:0-202 GCF_001594075.2 Trachymyrmex cornetzi
TCTAAGAAAAAAGGTCGTAAAGTTTATCGTGTATGTCGTTTTGATTTTCCTCGCCCTTCTACCAACGCAATGATTTTGAGAGATGTTGTATGTTCGATAGCAGGTAGAAAACAATTGAAACATAAAAGTAGACTTTATAACCTTCCACGAACAGATAATGAACAGAATATAAACGATTATAATCGCATTATACTTACTGTTT
>NW_017281133.1:0-202 GCF_001594075.2 Trachymyrmex cornetzi
TTGTCAGCCGCGTACCAAAGACCCTCGGGTGAAATAGTACTATTTATAAATAATATGGTTTATGTGGTTAATTATCCCAGTTTCAAATTAAAAGAAGGCTGGCCGAAACATCTAAAAAATTTGGCATTTCCCCCAAATATTGTAATTAATACCGCGATAAATACTCACAAAGGACAAACCTACGTAATCTTCGATGATAACG
>NW_017281134.1:0-202 GCF_001594075.2 Trachymyrmex cornetzi
TAAGAGTCTAAAATGTAACTAAGTTAAGTTAAAATTATTTAACTTTTTAACTTTTTAACTTAAACCAATAAATCAATCAATTGGGCTCTTGAGATGATCAATTAAAATACATAAAACTAAATAACGGGCAGTTAAAAGTCTAAAAAACGCAGTAATTTGTGCGGTACTTATATACATATAATTGAAAAATTATTTGTTACAT
>NW_017281135.1:0-202 GCF_001594075.2 Trachymyrmex cornetzi
AATAAAATATTTTAATATAAAAAAACTGTTTCATAAATTATTATACACTTTTCTCTTATTTTTTAGCTAATATTTTATTATTAAATGCAAATTGTCACATTTTTAATATATGTGAATTTATTTGTCTGGAGACACTGGTAGTGTCTCGGCGCTAAGCTGCGCGAAGCGACACTGCCTCCTTTACGCGAACCGACGAGTTGCG
>NW_017281136.1:0-202 GCF_001594075.2 Trachymyrmex cornetzi
TTCTTTGTTTCCGAGTTACTGTACGATATACATATGTAG
Organism: Trachymyrmex cornetzi; assembly: GCF_001594075.2. Lineage (NCBI taxonomy): Eukaryota > Metazoa > Arthropoda > Insecta > Hymenoptera > Formicidae > Trachymyrmex > Trachymyrmex cornetzi. The sequence goes on from NW_017281136.1 coordinate 40, forward strand.
ATTTAAGTATTACACCGATGTGCATTTAAGGAGACATAAAACTATCCTTTCGATCTCGTAGTGATAAAAAAAAAATTTTAATATCTTCATTAAGTGAAAGATTGTAAACCTCGATTTCGTCGAAAAAGAAACTGTGATAAAATCCCTGGATTACTGCGAGATC
>NW_017281137.1:0-202 GCF_001594075.2 Trachymyrmex cornetzi
GTGATAACTTCACGTAATTTTGTATTTTCAAAACTTTTCTTCTTTTGTCCTTTCCAATTATAAGTCATCGCTAAGTCGTTCGTGATGACAAATTTCAGCATATTCATTACACTGGATCTTTGGTCAGCACCACCAATTGTAGAAAGACGTCCCTTCTATAAAAAATTATAATCTCATCACATATTTATATTACTATTATTAT
>NW_017281138.1:0-202 GCF_001594075.2 Trachymyrmex cornetzi
ACGATTATCAAACAATGACTTTGCCAGAAGAGAATGCATTTAAGTATGTATGCGGCTACTTAATTAAAAAGTGTTTGGCAATACATTCATGTGATGTATGTACAAAATATGTAAATGAAAATAAGGCTGTATTAGATGAAACTACATTATATTGTTCTTTTCGAGCTTGTGAAAATGAACAAGGAAATTTGTTCGGAAATTT
>NW_017281139.1:0-202 GCF_001594075.2 Trachymyrmex cornetzi
CTTTCTTTCTCTTTCACCCCGAAAGTAGTAAGTCGTACGTCCGTCGCGCCATATCTTTTGTTTTCCAGTTACAAGACCATCCTCCTTCTCCACTCCCTACTATTGTCGACATTGTACATTGAGAGGACCTGTCGAATAGGTTGAAATAAGAGTATTTTCAACGGACAATAATTGACGACGCGCAAATAAAACTGATAATTTA
>NW_017281140.1:0-202 GCF_001594075.2 Trachymyrmex cornetzi
ATTGTCTAAGAAGTATGAATGTTGCTTCAATAGTACCTGTTCTCCTTGTGTTATTTTTGTCATAGACAAAGCGATCGCTTCATGCACGATTGAGAATTTTTCCCTAATTTCATGAAGAGCTGATAGCCGAGCGCGTGCGCTCTGAGGTTTAACCTTGCCATGTCCTATTCGGACGAGATTCTCAACTGAACTTGAGATAAGA
>NW_017281141.1:0-202 GCF_001594075.2 Trachymyrmex cornetzi
GGTTATGAACGAAATTAAAAGTAATGAATGATTTAACTGAAAATTAAGTTACAGTAGTTACTTCAATGTAATGAATGTAAATTTATGAAACTTAATGTACTTTTAATTTTAAAATTTTATGAAAAATACATTAAATTTTATAAATTTTCGTGAAAAATACATTAAATTTGATGTAATGTCATGAAATTAATTTCAAATTGTG
>NW_017281142.1:0-202 GCF_001594075.2 Trachymyrmex cornetzi
TAGATGCATGAAATGCGCCCGATACCGTAAAAATCGCGCTCAACAGTTGATGGGTCAACTGCCCATAACGAGGGTAACACCCTCTCGTCCGTTCTTACATACCGGAGTCGATTACGCGGGTCCGATGAAAATAAAGACCTGGCAAGGGCGGGCGGCCAAGATGTACAAGGGCTACTTAGCCATTTTCGTCTGCTTCTCTACC
>NW_017281143.1:0-202 GCF_001594075.2 Trachymyrmex cornetzi
TTTATTTATCTATGTAATAATATTCACCTTTTTTTACATTACAGTTATATTTATATTAAAAAACCAAAACGGCTGTTTTGAAGGTTTTTAGCTTCAAAATGCATTTGTTTTCATTCAGTAAAATTTTTCCTTATCGAAATGCATTGAATTTAAAAATAGCTATATTGTATTTTGTCAATTTCATATTTTATTTTTATTTATC
>NW_017281144.1:0-202 GCF_001594075.2 Trachymyrmex cornetzi
TAATGAATATTGATAACAATATTATCATTAAAACTTAATATTATTCTTACATATTAAAAAAAAAATTTGTTTAAGATAAAATATGATACATACTTTTAAATGGAAATGCAGTAGTATAATCATTTCACCATCGCACGGTTGGAAGAAAGCGTTTTTAATGTTATTATAAAGAATGTCTACTTTATCACCGCGTACGGAAGTA
>NW_017281145.1:0-202 GCF_001594075.2 Trachymyrmex cornetzi
AATGTAGCTAGCTAATAAAGTGGACACTCTAAACACAATTCGTGAAATTGTTGATTGTGATATCGTTATTATATCCCCTAAAATAAGATGCAAAAAAATATATTTTTTACATTATTTAATAACTTATTATATTATTGACATATACAGGGTGTCTCAAAAAATGTGACTGAAACACTGTGGGGATATATATATAGATTGGATC
>NW_017281146.1:0-202 GCF_001594075.2 Trachymyrmex cornetzi
TTACATAATCGATTTAAATATATACAAATGCCTACAAATACATTTTCTTCTGTGTCGCTCCTTTCTTTAATCAATCCATATTTTCAATATTTTTCTATGATTTCATATATGTAAATGAAAGATACGAAATTCATATATGTATAAATAAAAGATTTAAAAAATTATAAATTATACAATCAATTTCAATGTATACCACTTAACA
>NW_017281147.1:0-202 GCF_001594075.2 Trachymyrmex cornetzi
ATATTTTTAATATTATATATTTATCATAATTTAATATCGTATAATATACATTTTATGAATGAAAGAAACAGAAACAATATCGTTTATGTTGCAGATTTGCAGGACAATTTTGAAATAGCTGAAGAAATGGCGGACGGACATTTGTTTGACGCTTATACAGGTATAGGGTATTTTTATATTTAAATTTTGTCATTATTATTTT
>NW_017281148.1:0-202 GCF_001594075.2 Trachymyrmex cornetzi
TTTAGAAATCCGTGAAAAATTAGAGCGAGCGGAAGATAAGCTTTATGAATTAAGGAACGGGTTAGTTTACCGAAAATATGACAACAGATTAATATTTTATGTACCCCAGCAAATGGAAAGGAACGTCTTGTATAAGTATCACGACGAGCTAGGTCATTTAGGAACTGAGAAAACAAGCCAGGCTATTCTTGAGCATTATTGG
>NW_017281149.1:0-202 GCF_001594075.2 Trachymyrmex cornetzi
ACTTCCTTGACGACAAATTTCTTTCCAACGATAAATCCTTGCAGATCCACAAACGTTGGTACGATCATGGTGAACGATTTTTCTAGACTGCGATCGATTTCGATGAATCGTATATTTTATAGCATGTTGGAGAATGCACTTAGGTGATTTTATGCACAACGTTGGTCAACGGATTGTACTGAACCACGCGATCGTGTATGAT
>NW_017281150.1:0-202 GCF_001594075.2 Trachymyrmex cornetzi
TAATCAAAGTAATTTCCTTCATTTTCTACTTTATTACTAATTAATAATACTTTATTAATAATATTTTGATTAAGGTATTTTCCTTCGAAACAAATCAATTTTGGAGACAAAAACGGCAGGAATTAAGTTTAACACCTAATAGTATTACCAAACGATTAACTGTTTGGAACTATTTACTACATATTTAATTATACAATATTAT
>NW_017281151.1:0-202 GCF_001594075.2 Trachymyrmex cornetzi
AAATATGCAACATAGCTGTAAATGTACTTATTGTATTGTTTTCATTTAAGAAATAGTAATGAAATGCAAGTTTTTACAGCACCGTCTTGAGGTGGATTCAATTTTTTCAGACATTTAATAAAATTCTTTCTTTTTTTATATTAGCGCTGAGGTTATTGCCGTTCGCGAGTGCGATAGTCTGTAATCGCGAAAATTTGGAAAA
>NW_017281152.1:0-202 GCF_001594075.2 Trachymyrmex cornetzi
ACAAATTACGCAAGTTGTTGACTCTTAATTAGCCCGATATTTTAAATTATTGTTAATATTAATAATTTATTTAATTATTGTTAATATTAATAAATTATTGTTAATATTAATGACAATTTTGAGAGTTGAAATTTAAGTTGTTTAATAATAATAATGAGCAATTTGCAGAATCTGCTAGAGATCGCATATGAGTTTCCAGTGG
>NW_017281153.1:0-202 GCF_001594075.2 Trachymyrmex cornetzi
ATAAACATATATAATTATATATGAAATATGTCTATACATGTTCATACATCCTTTTTTCTTTTACAAAATTTATACTTTTTAGTGTAATAAAAATAATAATAGTAAATGTGTGGTATACTTTAAGATAATTACGAAAATGTCAACTTTTTTATATAACGACTACTTTAAATATTCAGGATGATTTATGTAAAGTATATCACTG
>NW_017281154.1:0-202 GCF_001594075.2 Trachymyrmex cornetzi
ATAATTTGATTATTGCAAAACTCAGTTTTATGAGATTCTTGGTATAGTTGAGTTTAAATGTATAATAGCTTGAAAATGTCAAACTTCAAAAAGATAATGAACTCCGATAAAGGAGAGTCTAATGTTATAGAACTTATAATCAGAGTGTGAAGATCAGTTTGGAAATCAGTTCCAACTATTTGCGTAACTCTAATGAGCTTCA
>NW_017281155.1:0-202 GCF_001594075.2 Trachymyrmex cornetzi
TTTAATTGGAACGATATTCGAATCTTGGACGAAGAACATTGTTACAATAAACGTTTAGTTTCGAAGATCTATATTTGAATATCAAAAAGCAAAACAACAGTCTTAACTTACAGACCGACACAGAGGGACTACATAAATCATATTCCGATCATAAACAGAGTCTGACTTTGCATGACCAAGTTATCTCGCATTACAGTTTCGC
>NW_017281156.1:0-202 GCF_001594075.2 Trachymyrmex cornetzi
AAAAAATCGACGGGTTAAAGATACCTCTCTAAATCTCGTGGAGTAAAATCTCACTCGAAGAGATTGAAAATTGAGCCTGTCTTGAAAAAAAAAGAGTGAAAATGCTACTACTCTTGTTCAAGAGGCAGATTTTCACTCTTTTTGAAGTGAGGTTACTCTTTTGAAATGAGATTCACTCCAAATGAATGAAATTTCAATCTCT
>NW_017281157.1:0-202 GCF_001594075.2 Trachymyrmex cornetzi
ACCTTGACATGTTTTTGAAAAAAAAGGATTGTCCCTTAAAACAATATAATTATAATTTCTTTGAAAACCGTTTTTTAATTATCCCTTCCATATCATTGGCTTTATAAGTATCAATATACTATCATTACTAATTATAATTAAATATACATCATTTGACAAAATCAGTGTTACCAACGCTTGGTATATGGCTGTTCGGGATGGT
>NW_017281158.1:0-202 GCF_001594075.2 Trachymyrmex cornetzi
TGGAATGAGACAGTTATTTCCTTGTTGGGACCAACCGCAATTAAAGGCCACATTTAACATTTCAATAAAACATCCTCGCTGTTATTCAGCTTTATCAAATATGCCGACAAAGTACCAGTACTATGATAGTTATTATAGTGATTCATTACGCACATACTTCCATAATACGCCTCCAATGACCACTTTGCAAATTGGACTAGTC
>NW_017281159.1:0-202 GCF_001594075.2 Trachymyrmex cornetzi
TTTACGTTTGTATTTACTGAACTTTATATTTATTTGTATATATATATATATATTACAGTTTTATTTAAAAATATAAATTTTTTTAATTCCATTTCCTTCGCGGCCTCCGCGGCCACCGCGATCTCCGGCGTGTCTGCTGTGGCGGCTTTTTTGCCAGCGTCTGGCTGTAATGATTAATGAATTAATGAATTATTTATTATCT
>NW_017281160.1:0-202 GCF_001594075.2 Trachymyrmex cornetzi
GACTTGAATTATTGGAAATTTGTGACTAATATATAATAAAATAATTAATTAATGCAAGATTGAGAATTAATTAAAACTTAAATTAAACATTTTATACATTAAAAATTTTTATACATTGTCATAAATTTTCAAAAAAATGTTATAATTTTTATTGAAAAAACTACAAATTAAGATTTATAAATTTTTAATGTATATAATCACA
>NW_017281161.1:0-202 GCF_001594075.2 Trachymyrmex cornetzi
GACTTGAATTATTGGAAATTTGTGACTAATATATAATAAAATAATTAATTAATGCAAGATTGAAAATTAATTAAAACTTAAATTAAACATTTTATACATTAAAAATTTTTATACATTGTCATAATTTTTCAAAAAAATATTATAATTTTTATTGAAAAAACTACAAATTAAGATTTATAAATTTTTAATGTATATAATCACA
>NW_017281162.1:0-202 GCF_001594075.2 Trachymyrmex cornetzi
TCAAATATATTAAAATTTTTAACATTTTTGAAAAAATTTTACACCGGCGACTAATAATGTCCTGTTTACTAGTGATCAGTACGTTACTGAGCCTACATTGAATGAGCATGCGCCAGAAATCCGTCCCGTCTAACAACATTGTGCCTGAGAGGGATGTGAGATATGATGCGGTCTTGAGCAGTGATGCACATCTGGCTCCCGG
>NW_017281163.1:0-202 GCF_001594075.2 Trachymyrmex cornetzi
TCAAATATATTAAAATTTTTAACATTTTTGAAAAAATTTTACACCGGCGACTAATAATGTCCTATTTACTAGTGATCGGTACGTTACTGAGCCTACATTGAATGAGCATGCGCCAGAAATCCGTCCCGTCTAACAACACTGTGCCTGAGAGGGATGTGAGATATGATGCGGTCTTGAGCAGTGATGCACATCTGGCTCCCGG
>NW_017281164.1:0-202 GCF_001594075.2 Trachymyrmex cornetzi
TATTAAAATCTTAACTATTATCCAAATAATTATTATCGTATGATCTTTTCGTTTCTTTTCTCCAGTTTATTATTATTTATTTATTATAGAATGTTGCATTAATGCGACTTTAGAGAAATATTGTGTATAATTAGTATTAGTTGTACATTAAAATTCGCTTTATTTTAAATTATGTGTTATCATTTGTGATACAGAGTGCTGG
>NW_017281165.1:0-202 GCF_001594075.2 Trachymyrmex cornetzi
TCATTCATGCAATCAATTTTTTAAGATAATTATTGAATCCTTATAACAGCAAAAAAATGCATTAAGCAAATTAATTGGAAACGTAGTATGTATTCTTACAAAAATAGTTTTGTTGATATATCTAATAATTTAGCTAATAAATATAGATTTAAAAATAATTTTGTTTGGATCATAAAAATAATTATGTTCAAACTAAACGCTA
>NW_017281166.1:0-202 GCF_001594075.2 Trachymyrmex cornetzi
ATATCTATTTAACACTGAACAAAATAATAAAATTATCTATTTCGCTGTTTACATTTATTTACATTCAGGATTTTAAATTTAGAAAAAATAATATAAAAATATAATTTTCGCAATTATAACTAATTACCTACTATGAGATAAAGTAATTATCATAAAATCATCTTCTTTATTGGCAAAAGCAATAAAGGATTTTCTACGAGAA
>NW_017281167.1:0-202 GCF_001594075.2 Trachymyrmex cornetzi
CTACTAGTTTTCGAGATATTTGACTGGATCACTTCAGATGGTCCACCCTGTATACATATATATGTAATGTAACAACAATTCTTAATTTTAATTATATAACTTAATTATCAAACCCTGATTATTTTAATTTCAAGCAACACCTCGTATTCCCAACGCTAACACCAGGATTGCACTTAGTCCAATCCCCGGCCCTTTGGATTTA
>NW_017281168.1:0-202 GCF_001594075.2 Trachymyrmex cornetzi
CAATGTGAATCCAGCATTACAAGCGCTACGTGGGCTTTTTTCCAACTTCCGCTCCTATTTGCACGAAAATAGATGTTTCGGTATTCGTTATTATTTTGCCAAACCAATCATGTCAGGTTTTCGCATTTGCTCTTCTTACAAGCGCTACGAGGGCTTTTTCCGATTTCCGCTTCTATTTGCCAGAAAATGGATGTTTTCGGTA
>NW_017281169.1:0-202 GCF_001594075.2 Trachymyrmex cornetzi
AGCGACTTTTTTCTCGCTCAATGGATTAATATAGAGGAAAACTATGTAAGTGTATCACTATGTATATAATAAATAATATATTTATTGTTTAGTTATTGCATCACTTTCAATTTTAGTTTTGCTCAAAATTGTTTCTAACGGTAGTGCCAGTTTTGACTATAATATTATACATAAAGAATTTGAATGAGCAATTATTATTGCC
>NW_017281170.1:0-202 GCF_001594075.2 Trachymyrmex cornetzi
AGGTATCAATTAAAAAGATTAGAAAAATAATATTGAGTAACAGTTGTGGTATACAAGCATTAAAAGAAAGCATTCTGCATTTATTTAATACACACCATACTTAGTAAGAAAATCTTAGTAAATATAGGTCGAAAACTCCATCATTTCTAAGATACAAACAATTTTGTATGTTAGTATCATATCTGATTTAGGTTCGCGGTTC
>NW_017281171.1:0-202 GCF_001594075.2 Trachymyrmex cornetzi
TTTTTATTCATTTCTAATATTCACATTTTATTGTCGTGTATTAATTACTTGGAAAATATAAAACGTGTGTATATAATTATAATATACAAATAATAAGGAATTTACATATTTTATCTACATATTATGAATTAAATTATGTATCGCAAATTGTTACCAAATATTTATTGCCATATCTGTCTGCTGGATCTCAGGAAAAATATTT
>NW_017281172.1:0-202 GCF_001594075.2 Trachymyrmex cornetzi
ATGTTACAGTCGATTTACATGTTATACACATTTATATGGATTGCGGCCTTTAATGCGTGACTTTTACATTTTCATATTTATAGTTAGTCATTATATTATAACCAATGTATTCGTTTTTTATGATCTTACAATTTAATTAATTTATTTCTTTATTTAATCCGTATATTTGAAATGTTATAGTACGATCTGACAATTTAATTTA
>NW_017281173.1:0-202 GCF_001594075.2 Trachymyrmex cornetzi
ATAGGGAAATATTAATAAAATGATATTTGTTTGTTACACTGTAACAAACGCTTTTCCATGTCACAATATTCATATAACAATTTTATTCATTTCAGATAACAATTTTATTCATTTCAGATAACAATTTTATTCAATTCAAATAACAATTTTATTCATTTTAATCATGATTTTATTTAAACTTTATATTTTTTTTATTTTATGT
>NW_017281174.1:0-202 GCF_001594075.2 Trachymyrmex cornetzi
AAAGTTACATAATTCTGCACCTTCTCTACTCTGAATGATTTTTATTTATGAGAATTGAATTTCTCTACTTAATTCTATTTATTAGCTGTGTCGCGTACTGCTTGCGGATAATCGGTTTTTTTAGAATTCATTTCGAACGGATTATTATAGAAAAATATGGGAAGGTGAATCCTTTTTGTATTCGTCATCTGCGCTATCCGGG
>NW_017281175.1:0-202 GCF_001594075.2 Trachymyrmex cornetzi
CTTCTTTCAATTTTGCCTCAGACAATTTCGGAAATTTGTCAACGAGATATCCGAAGCAGGCTCTAGATTGACCAGCCGCCGATATTGGGTATCCAACTCCCTGCATCGTAACGCACGTTCTTCGTATGTCTGCCATGACGGCATGACAGCCGTGATCCAGGGACTCAGCCGGATAACAGGCTTGCATCGTTGCCCGCCGTCA
>NW_017281176.1:0-202 GCF_001594075.2 Trachymyrmex cornetzi
TATGTAGTGTAATGTGAGAAATAAAATGGTCCTCAAAAGGAAATCAAAACACGTACATAAACAGGCGAAAATATTAAAGAATTCCCACTTATAATGATACGCTGTAATCATTTTATACATTGTTAGACAGACAGCTAAAGCTTTACAAAAGTACCATACCATTTGTATTGACATTTGTACTTTCAATACTTTGTTTAGTTTG
>NW_017281177.1:0-202 GCF_001594075.2 Trachymyrmex cornetzi
GACACTCTAAGCTTTGGAATATCCAAAAAAGCAATACATTAATGCAAAAAATTAATGTTTATGTGATAACAAAATTGATAAAAATATTCCCCCAAAAAAATCCTGAATACCTCTATGATAATCATCGTTGTTAAATTATATTTGACGAAGCCATCTCTTCGGTAAAGAATAGGTACTATAAAAGGAAAATATCTTCTGTGGA
>NW_017281178.1:0-202 GCF_001594075.2 Trachymyrmex cornetzi
AATAGGGTAAGATACAGTTACAGCGAAGCAAAATTTACTGCACATTCCAAGTTCTCTTGAGAACATTGCATATAGAACACGCAAACAAGAAGATAATAAACTAACAATAAGTATCAAACTTAAATCAATAAGATAAAATTAAAAAATAATTAAATATATATGAATATAAAAATGAAAAATAAGTTAATTTCGACAAATATTA
>NW_017281179.1:0-202 GCF_001594075.2 Trachymyrmex cornetzi
TATCCGGACCCATCCACGAATACTGATTTGGGTTATACGATTTTTATTTTATTAAAAACCTGTTTTCTTAAGAAGGAAAAGTTCTAATATTTTGTTGAAGTAATCCATAACTTTTTAATTTATATATGTATTAAACTGTCAAATGTCTCTATTCTGTTTATACCCAATTTAGAAATTGTAACTCTATACTTTTCAATTTTTG
>NW_017281180.1:0-202 GCF_001594075.2 Trachymyrmex cornetzi
TTCGTTAAATTCATGCTTATTGTTAGAAAAACTATCTAGAATCGTTCAGAGATTCTGATGACCTCGTTCGACCTTGTCATCGAAACTTTATCGTTCTTCGATCCATGTAATTACGTAAATCACGGCAGCGTTAATCATTATAACATTTCGCGAGAGATCCCAGACGGTTGAACAGCTCGGAGGTTGGCGCGATTTCAGCTGT
>NW_017281181.1:0-202 GCF_001594075.2 Trachymyrmex cornetzi
AACAAAGTTCTCGATTTTTTATCTCAAGAAGCGAGAAACATTGGCTCATACTCATCATTTAATACCACTCGATCTGCAATTTCACTCATCTCAAATAATGCGATCGGCAATCATCCCTTAGTTCGGCGCCTGAGTAAAGGAGTATCATTAAGCCACAAAGACCACGTTACGAATATATCTGGGACCCAGCCCCAGTCATCTG
>NW_017281182.1:0-202 GCF_001594075.2 Trachymyrmex cornetzi
ATTTTACTTGGATTATAAAAATAATTATGTAGGACGCTTAAATTGATTGTTAAAACTTTTTGCGGCATTGTCACACAGAAGATTTTATTGAAGTATCTTAAAATATCTACAAATTTAGCTACATGCAGATCTGAAAATAATTTTTTAGACATCGAAATGTAGCTTAAACTGGTTGCTTATAGAATGCTAAAATTTTTCGGAG
>NW_017281183.1:0-202 GCF_001594075.2 Trachymyrmex cornetzi
GATTAATAATAAATTAATAAATTTAAGAACTTCTACATCTCGACGGAAAAAGGAAAAAATTAAACCCATAGAATTTAATATTGCATGGTCGAACTCCTCTAAGGTAGTTTCGTTCTATCGCATATCGAAAAAATTACAACTCAGGATGAGAGCAGTACTGATTTTGACACAATGTTTCACATACATATTAGTCCAACTAAAT
>NW_017281184.1:0-202 GCF_001594075.2 Trachymyrmex cornetzi
AAGATAACAATACTATTATTGAGACACATTAATATATTTCTTTAATCATATATATCATTAATTATTTTTTTTTTCGAAATATACTATAATTAGTAATTATTATAATCTATACAGCTACAAAAAAAAAGAAAATAACTCCACTAGTGTCACGATGAGAAATAATAATAAAAATAAGAAATAATAGTATACGTTATATGATGAG
>NW_017281185.1:0-202 GCF_001594075.2 Trachymyrmex cornetzi
ATTGATACACTTCCATTCTATTACCGAGCCATATGGTTTCTGCACACTGGACGCGGAAACGCTTACCGTGCGACAAAATGTGATGCGGTAGCCAATAAACTTATAGCTCCTAATGTGTACATTGGTTACCGCGTCTCATTTTGCCGCGCGGGAAGCGTTTCCGCGTCCAGCGTACAAGAGCCACTGGTCGCGTTCAACAGAC
>NW_017281186.1:0-202 GCF_001594075.2 Trachymyrmex cornetzi
CTTAGTCTGAAAATGACATAGCCCCTCACAGTCAAGTCGAACCTCACCTCCTAGTGGTACCTGTTCGAAACCTGGAGTAAGAGTTGCGTTACTCTGAAAAAGTAACGCAACTAGCCTAATGAGGTTAAGGTGAGATGGATAACCTGGCGGGAGTTCGGACCGCAGACTCTGCCTGAGCAGTGTTGTTAGACGGGACGGATTT
>NW_017281187.1:0-202 GCF_001594075.2 Trachymyrmex cornetzi
GACTGCTATTTTATTCTTATCAATCTGTAATATCCACAGATTTCTAGAAATATCTATATATATCGCTCTACCTTCGTAAAATGAACGTGAAGTCAATTTCAGATAATTTAATAAGAAAAGAGATGACGGTCATCTTTACCTGGTCATGACCGAACTATTATAGCACACCTAAATAAACGTGTAATTATTCGTTGTAGATTTT
>NW_017281188.1:0-202 GCF_001594075.2 Trachymyrmex cornetzi
GTAAAAATATATCTAGGAAAAGATTTATGCAAATTGTGAATCCTAAAGTTATAAATAAAGAACGCCTGTCATGATATGTAACAAAAAGTTTTTTATCTCGTCAGTTAATATAATAAATCTCCTGTTATTATTTCATTGCTGTGACTGCATTTTATAAGTTTAAATATAAGTTTAAATTTTGTCGAGGTTGCAAGTAAAATTA
>NW_017281189.1:0-202 GCF_001594075.2 Trachymyrmex cornetzi
TTTGAATATACGTTGTAGACATGAAAAAAGAATAATATCACGCGCGCATCATAGCACCAAAAGAAACAGGGTAAAGGAAATGTTATAGATACGCGACATCAGACTTTCCTGATCCCGAAGTCAAGAAGAAACATCGCACGCTCTTGTTGCAAGCCACCGATATATAAATGTATCCACAAAATAATAAAGTCCTCCGGCCTTT
>NW_017281190.1:0-202 GCF_001594075.2 Trachymyrmex cornetzi
ATGAAAATATGTAAACCAATCTGCATTCAATTGCACCAGTATTGCACTAGTTTTCCCAGGGAAAAAAACTATTATATTAGGCCGGAATCAGACTATGGATTGAAGATTGAGATTGAAATTTCACCAATTAAGTAGAAAGAAATTTTGGCTCCTTTTGTTCCGATTGATCAAACTTCAATCTTTCATCTTCAATTTTATTTTT
>NW_017281191.1:0-202 GCF_001594075.2 Trachymyrmex cornetzi
AGATAAAATTTATTAATGTTATACTGCAAGCCAATTAGAAAAATGTGGTTTCAAGAAAAACGCATTTAAAGTTTCGAGTAACATTATTTCAAATTTAACTACAGAAATTTTTAATTTATTTTTACTCTGCGATGCCTGGACCATATAAATGTCCTTCCACATTAATATTTTCTCCCTCTTCTGCTTTCCTGGAGGATGTGCT
>NW_017281192.1:0-202 GCF_001594075.2 Trachymyrmex cornetzi
TGTCATGATCAACCGCTTGCGTTCCGACCATTACAATTTAAATTACAGCCTCCACCGGAAAAATCTAATCGATGATCCTTTCTGTCCCTGTGGGTCACCACAACAAGACATGATTCATATGATATACGAGTGTCCTGAGTCCAGGGGTAGTGCGAGACTTGTACGTTGCGCCATCAATCAAATTTCATCTGCACGCGATAAC
>NW_017281193.1:0-202 GCF_001594075.2 Trachymyrmex cornetzi
TAAGATTCGGTAAACAAAACCCTTGGCCTAGTTGTAACAATGCTTGCACTTCAGGGGGAATGTATGTGGCACTGAGATTTTTATACCATTCATTGTTGATTTTAAGAAAATCATAATTCGTATTTAAAAAATCTGCAAACGATAACTTGATTTCAACAGTGTCTCGAATAAAGTTCGTATTGTTGGGTTTATGGAATAGATA
>NW_017281194.1:0-202 GCF_001594075.2 Trachymyrmex cornetzi
AAAACGAATTATTAATGTTGCGTTTAAGTATATGTGTATGTATGTGTAAAAGAAATATCTTTCGGAGTTCAGTTAAATGCATTAAGGATGCATTACACGTATTCTTTTAAAAATTGGAATTTTTGAACAAAAATTATTTAAAAATTACAATTTTTTTCTATACTGTAATTGTATTTAAAAGTAACACGAAAAATTTAGCGGC
>NW_017281195.1:0-202 GCF_001594075.2 Trachymyrmex cornetzi
TAACGAAGGGACAATAGATTCTTATCATATCCTTAAGGATGTGGTATCCCAACAGAAAAAAAAACATAAAAGGAAATCATTCCTGTTTTTAAATATATCTTTTTTATCGCACTAACAAAAATCTGACAAAACATGACAATAAAAGTGTGTGTGGTACAATCGAACGCAATCGATGACGTCACCCGCGAAAACGTGTCGTGAC
>NW_017281196.1:0-202 GCF_001594075.2 Trachymyrmex cornetzi
TAACAGTAAGAAGCTGAAATCATAACACAATATTAATATAACATAAAGGCATGTAACAGAGTAAGGGTAAATTACCCCCACTCCTTTTATTTTTTCTGACTTCTGCAGCGTAAATCCCAGCGCGGGGTATTTGCCGGAGTTACCCTACATATATACACTAAAATTCTCGTGACTGTAAATGCTGTCTTCCTATGTTAAATCA
>NW_017281197.1:0-202 GCF_001594075.2 Trachymyrmex cornetzi
CGTGGGGTCCCCCCATGGGTGGCGCCACCCGCAGCGGTGCCCGCGAGGTCGGTGGCACGGGACCCCTGAAACTCGCGTAGGGACTTGCACTACATCCCTGCGCGAGGAGTAGAGGGCTGGAGGCCAGTGCCCCCGATGTAACATTCTGGGGGCCCGAGCCATATGCCATCTCCCCGGGGGAACTTGGGGCGCCCCTCTCCGG
>NW_017281198.1:0-202 GCF_001594075.2 Trachymyrmex cornetzi
CGAGTCACACTGTAAGTACTTGAGAAATAGAGTAGGATCACTATTCGATAAACTTGGCAAATTAGCAAAGTCCCAATGGGGTCTCAAATGCAGAACATTCTCAACGATCTACCGGGGAGTTTTCGCCCCAGTAGTTGCATATGCGGCTGCGGGGTGGGCGGACCTGTGTACTGAGAGAGATAAGAAAGTTCTTAGGGCTGTG
>NW_017281199.1:0-202 GCF_001594075.2 Trachymyrmex cornetzi
ACTGACTTTTTATCATTGAAGTTAATCTAATGTATTTTTAATTTTTTAATTACTTATTTGATTTCATTATACATTAAGGAAGGCTTTTTTAAGCTAAAACGTTTGGTATATTTCTATGAAATGTTATTTATTTTAATAGAATATTTGTGTGTTTTGTAATTTAAGTGAAGATATAACATTAGCATGATTTTGTAATCTAAGC
>NW_017281200.1:0-202 GCF_001594075.2 Trachymyrmex cornetzi
TAGTTTCCACATGTTATTCTTAAGCGTACGATTGAATCGTTCCACTACTGATGCTTTCATCACTGAGTACATCGAATAATGATTTATGTTATACTTTTTCACAATTTTTATCTGCACAGTGGTGTTGTAAAATTCCTTTCCTTGATCCGTCTGCAGGTTGCGTGGGTATCGCTCGTCTTCGCGAAATATTCTAGATAATGCT
>NW_017281201.1:0-202 GCF_001594075.2 Trachymyrmex cornetzi
GTAATGGTATAAGTAGATAAAGGATTGTTCATGTATAAATATTTTTTTATAGTATATATAATTAAGTTTATTAGGATTTAGTTCAGAGAATAATGCAACACTTCTCGTTCTAAAGCAATAAATCTACCCCGGCCGAGTGATCTCCGAAGACAGACAGAGATTACAAAATTTCTACTATTTATTACATTGAAATATAATTCTT
>NW_017281202.1:0-202 GCF_001594075.2 Trachymyrmex cornetzi
AATGAATATTTTTTTATAAAAATGAAAAGTCACCTTACTTTTTGATCACACCTCGTATATATACAGTCATCGAAAAGTATCGGACCCCCCTAATATCTTCAGTTAGAATATATTTTGGAGAAAATGTCAAATAGCAAATTTGTATGGTTTCAAGCGAGGAGTAAGATAATGACCTTGACTTTGATCTTGACCATGTCCTTTA
>NW_017281203.1:0-202 GCF_001594075.2 Trachymyrmex cornetzi
CATTATAACCCATGTAATATATTGATTATGATCTTTAGCTTCTGTTATCCGCTGATGCACGAAAATGGATCTGTTTTGTCTTCTGTAATCTACACTACTTTCGAACAGATCAGAATATAGTACACGTAAACGTTCATTGACTCGATGAAATCTGGAGTTTATGCATCTGAATTAAAAAAAGACTTAGTTATATCTTTTATTA
>NW_017281204.1:0-202 GCF_001594075.2 Trachymyrmex cornetzi
GCCTGAAACGCTGAGCACGTTGCGACACCGTAAGCGTTAAATTCGGGTGTGGACGTAGGTACACTAGTCGTAAACGTTTTAGCACTATATGTACTTTCTCGAAATATTGTAAAATAAAACGTGTTTATAGGTATTCATGCATCGTTGTCATAAACGTACTGAAATAAATAAGTGCGTCGAAAAATAAACAATAATGATAGCT
>NW_017281205.1:0-202 GCF_001594075.2 Trachymyrmex cornetzi
ACGCGTGCAGCATACATCCGAGGGCCCCTGGGCCTGCCGGCCTTGACGGCCGGCCCTCACCCGCCCGGGGCCTAGTTCTCAGTGAGAGATTTTCGGCCCCGGGCGGCGCGTTGCGCTATCTTCTCAAATTCGGGCTCGGAGGGGGACACCGCCCCCCACGCCCCGCCCCGTGATGGTAGGGGGCCGAGTTGGGACGGCTGCT
>NW_017281206.1:0-202 GCF_001594075.2 Trachymyrmex cornetzi
CCTTGAGCGGATTCGAGAATCACAACGCGACCGTGCTCTCGAAGAGCGAGCACGGCCCCGGGAACGAGACCGGGTTCTGCGAGCTTTCGAGGATCTTCTAGGAGACCTAAAGCGGTTTCTGTGCCTGTCTCTAGGCATTGCGAGGTATAATATTAAGGAAAAAACTGAAATAAACACTGTTGACTACTGCGCGTACTGTTGG
>NW_017281207.1:0-202 GCF_001594075.2 Trachymyrmex cornetzi
TTCGGTTTTAGGTAAGGGTCCTACGATATCCATGGCAACCTTGTCAAACGAGGATCCTGGCGTTTCGGTGATTACCATAGGCTGTAGAGTTTTTACTCGTATTAGTTTTTTCAGTTGGCATTGTAAGCATTGTTGGATATAGAAAATCAAAGCCTTACACGGTCTAGCTGGTTCTTAATGCTTGTATGATTCTTATGTGAAT
>NW_017281208.1:0-202 GCF_001594075.2 Trachymyrmex cornetzi
AACTGGATTTCTTAATTGTTGCGGTCGCGAATAATAACTTTCACCTGAGTTTTTTTTTTTTTTAAAGTCAGATATAGGATTTTGATTTTCGAAAGTAAACGGATTTGGTGTATTCGGTACTATTGGAAATACGGTATATGGTCAGGTTGAAATTATGCAAAAGGGCGACGAGGATCTATACCGTGTGCATTCGATGAATTAA
>NW_017281209.1:0-202 GCF_001594075.2 Trachymyrmex cornetzi
CAGTGCAGACTATTTCAAAATTCTTTCACTCTTTTAGTTACGGGTTTAGTTATGGTTTTCTGTGTGTGTTTAAAACGGAATATTGATAATTATAATAAAAGATTTCTTTAAGGGGATGCGCTGGAGTGCCTTGTTTTACCAATGAAGTATGATTAATTTTCCTCGACTCGAAAAGTCCTTCTCCACAATTAAAGTATTGACA
>NW_017281210.1:0-202 GCF_001594075.2 Trachymyrmex cornetzi
TTACATATATTACAGATTTTTAGTACTGGGTGTATATCTATTATAACACGATATTATTCAAGTATGTCGCGTCAAATACTCGAACAGACTCGTTAGAGTGAGTAGGAGTTATGTGGTAGGCATGCGATAGCAACCCTGGTAGCACAGAAGGATTTCTGTAACGTTGCACGAACATAACATTGAAACATTGAAACCGTTGCAG
>NW_017281211.1:0-202 GCF_001594075.2 Trachymyrmex cornetzi
AAAAGTGCATCTCGTATCTACGATCCAGTTTATTTTCCCTATCATCTCAGTTTTCTTTACTCAGATGAGATAGAAACATTTCACGCAACAGCAAACTGATAGCGGCGATAACGACGCATCGCTAACACGTATGCTCTCTTATGCTGCATCACGTACACATTTTTTTTACATATAATATAATATAATAACTGTTCACATATTA
>NW_017281212.1:0-202 GCF_001594075.2 Trachymyrmex cornetzi
TCGGTATAGACTCTGATGAGTATTCTCTTACGTGATGCGATCGACGAAGCGGCTATTTCGACACATTGCCAGGAAATAAGTACTATTACTTTAATATTGCGCTTAAACAGAAAGAGAAAGAGATTTTTTTTATGACACGTTTGTTTTTTCATTATCGTCAATTTCATGGCGAAATTCGCTTAAACAATTTTTTTTTAATATA
>NW_017281213.1:0-202 GCF_001594075.2 Trachymyrmex cornetzi
ACTTCTTTTGTTAATAACTCTTTAACGAAGAACGAGCGACAGCTAAAACTTGGTGGAGGTTACTCAGGGTTATGACCTTGACAATATATGTCAAGGTCAAGGTCATAGGAGGGGGGGTCCCCTATTCTGTAGAATTACCATTTCTTTTTATCAATATTGCACTAACTTGCATATTGTCTAAACATTTCATACGCATAGAAAA
>NW_017281214.1:0-202 GCF_001594075.2 Trachymyrmex cornetzi
ACGGAAAGCACGTCGTGTTCGGAAAAGTCACCGAAGGAATGGATGTTGTTAGAAAAGTATGATCTTCCATCTACTGATATTTCTTATACAAGCAATTAACGTGTATTCTTCTTAGTATATTTCTCGGGTTTTTCCGACTCCATTTTTGAGGGATCACAGTACTATACGTATTAATTTATCTTTAGATCCTCTTCGGGGAGCA
>NW_017281215.1:0-202 GCF_001594075.2 Trachymyrmex cornetzi
TGTAAGACTGTTGGGAAGCAGCAGCAGCAGCAGATCTTCGTCGAGTCGAGCGAAGAGTATGAAACACGAATTTTCAAGGCCTGTTGCTCGGAATCGTTCGCTTCGCGGCGATTCACGTGGCTCCTCGAACGTTTCTCCTGGTTGCTATTTTGCTCTCCGAGGCGTTCGTTCGCAGGTCTTCGCAACTTTTACACTTCTAACA
>NW_017281216.1:0-202 GCF_001594075.2 Trachymyrmex cornetzi
CAATGAGGATGTAACGGCAATGTAACCGCGGGGTAATACGGTTGCACCTCGTGGCGGTAACCGCCACCGGTATGGGCACCGGTACAACGACCGGAAGCAGGTGGTTCCAGCCACGCACCGTCGCGTCGAGTCGAGTCGACTTCCACGCCGCGTTCCGCAGCGCGAGCCTCGCGAACTCGTACCTCCTCTTTGCGTGCCCGCA
>NW_017281217.1:0-202 GCF_001594075.2 Trachymyrmex cornetzi
GGAATAAATGTTACTAAATTAATTTTTTCAAATCTATACAAATACAATTCAAATTAAACAAAGCAAAAATGTAAGTCCCTTAAACTTTGTTCTTGAGTCTTCGTAAATTTTTTTATTCGATCCAATTCGCTCGCAAAGTAAGTATATTTCGAAAGAAGTCACAATTAGATTTGTTTTACCGTTCGTTAATTTCGTTCAGTAC
>NW_017281218.1:0-202 GCF_001594075.2 Trachymyrmex cornetzi
GATATCAATATGTGTAGCGCTGTTCCTATTAAATTGAAATCAATTGACACTTGAAAGAGACAAATACTAAAAAATCTCGTATGTACCATTTAATGGAAAAAATACTGAAATTATTAAAATATAAAAAATGATACGGAACTCGTGCCTGATCCACATTCAGTGCTTTTATCCTACACATAATTCTATATCTATGTGATATGAC
>NW_017281219.1:0-202 GCF_001594075.2 Trachymyrmex cornetzi
CATAGAAGAACGAGCGCTTCAAGGAAGCACGAACATCGTGGTAAAGTGCAAAAGTCGAAAAGAAGCATTACCCCGGAAAGAACATTAACATGTAACAGCATGGAAAATACTCCTTTGTCGACACGTACACAACGGTACTTATTTCATTATATGTAATTTTTTTATTTTGTGTTATAAATATGATGCAATTTTTCTCGTGAAA
>NW_017281220.1:0-202 GCF_001594075.2 Trachymyrmex cornetzi
AAATAACCTACTTTCAAGATTTTTTTTAGGGATAACAACGAAAAAAATGAAAATTATATTTAGTAGTCTTTATTGACTAGACATTGAAGCCTTTATACAATTTTTTTTGTGGCGATCGAAAATAAAATGGCGGCTGTGTAGGTGGTTGACTGAACGCACGCCATAAATGTAGGGCCTCGCGGCCGGAAAAGTTTTTCCTCCA
>NW_017281221.1:0-202 GCF_001594075.2 Trachymyrmex cornetzi
GTCAGCGTGGTAATTAATACGCAATCTTAATTCTCTGAGACTCTCATTCGCCCTGGAGTTTTTTTGTTGTTGAATTTGGGAGTCCGTAAGAAGATTACATTATTATTTATTATGAACAGAAAGTTTTAGCATGTTAGCAAACCAGCTTGAGCATCCTTAGTTTGCCAATTCAAAAAAATTATTTTAGATCTGTATCTCTCTA
>NW_017281222.1:0-202 GCF_001594075.2 Trachymyrmex cornetzi
CATCGATTGTATGTCATTTTGTAAATAATAATAGTAATATTAAAAATTAAATAGTTTCTTTTATAAATCTTTTCAAACTCCTCCAAAAAGCAGCTCTGGTCACCTATCATACAACAAAATCGGAATGGATTTTGATCGGAATTATTCAATTATTCTCTAGATTTCTATTGTGTTTTCTGGGGAAAACGGAATAATTTTTTTT
>NW_017281223.1:0-202 GCF_001594075.2 Trachymyrmex cornetzi
TGGAAAAATATCAACGGGCGATTCATTGCTCGTCTCTCCTCACTTGATGCAACCGGAATTCAAAGTCTCTCAAACTACCAAATTATTCACTCGTCTTTTATATCAAATTCTTTGAATCGTACTTCCTCCGCTTATTATCTTCGTTTACATTTTTAATCAAGAGAACTTTTCGCTTGCATCTGCTCGACACAGTTCCAGCATG
>NW_017281224.1:0-202 GCF_001594075.2 Trachymyrmex cornetzi
ACTTGGAATAGAATATTGTGAAAACTGTTATTATTTAATTTCAAGGTCTTTTTTGCTATTAATTTTTATTCGTAAATTTGCGCGTGTGTGGGTGTGTGTGTCCGTGTGTGTGTGTGATGTGTAATGCACGCATATTACATACAAATATGTATATTTAAAAAATGTGATATGTAATAATACGTACACTGAGAGAAAAATATAC
>NW_017281225.1:0-202 GCF_001594075.2 Trachymyrmex cornetzi
GGTGCTGGCATGTATCCCGCCGATGCCGACACGTATCCCGTCGGTGCGGGTATGTACCCTACTGGTGCGGATGGTACTGCTGGTACGTATCCCGGTCCAGGCATGTACCCAGGTGCCGGCATATAGCTTTGCATTGCGTATGCCGGTGGAACGTACGTTGTTGGTACGTACATATCGCCGGCATACTTCAGTTTGCTTTGGC
>NW_017281226.1:0-202 GCF_001594075.2 Trachymyrmex cornetzi
AATGGACGATTTTAGTTTTATTTTCAAGTGCAGCAAGGTGCAGAATTCTTCTACGTTGTAATTGAGCACAGTCATTCACTTCATCCAGTCAGAAATGATTTGACTAATTATTTCTAGTACGTCTAGTTTGTCTTTGAACTGATAACAATGATTTCAGGTGATCAACATTTCAACGTCGATTCTAACCCAGTGCTTCTACTGG
>NW_017281227.1:0-202 GCF_001594075.2 Trachymyrmex cornetzi
TTGCTGCATCTCCATGGCACATGCAAGAGACGGTACGAATTGTGCGAAGTGGTAATTTGTTACGATCGACGCGATGAATGTGGGATCGACAGTGAGATCGTTGCGAATACGGCCGGCTTCTCGTATCACGTTTAACACGCGTCTAACGTCGACGAGGCCTTCATAACCACGATACTCTGTGAACCACAATATTCTGTGTCAC
>NW_017281228.1:0-202 GCF_001594075.2 Trachymyrmex cornetzi
GCATGGCGCCTTATTTCGTTTAGGCGAAACTAGATTCAAAAAGAGTCGAGGAAACGTCCGTCGCCTGAATCTTAAATATTCGAATGGTATGTTTCTCTGAGGAGATTGACCATGAAGTTCCTATCTCCGGAAAAATTCTCTTCCGGTCCTACGATAACGGAGTTTTGCGTATCAAATTGATATTATAGAATGATTCTCGCTA
>NW_017281229.1:0-202 GCF_001594075.2 Trachymyrmex cornetzi
GGCCGGCCGGACGCGCTTATTCGACTATCTTTAAACGTTAATATCTCGTTAACTATTGCGCAATCTAAAAAACGGTATAAGAATTTTCGATTCAATTTAGTCCGTTCTACCTGCTTGTGATCGATTACCCGGTAATTTTCAAACACCCTGTATATATACAGGGTGGACCATCTGAAGTGATCCAGTCAAATATCTCGAAAAC
>NW_017281230.1:0-202 GCF_001594075.2 Trachymyrmex cornetzi
TGGACCTCATTTTTTTGAACGTACAATTAATAGTCCAATGTATTTGGAATTCCTCGAAAATGACTTGCCAGCATATTTAGAGAATGTTCCTCTTGCTATTAGACTAAATTTATGGTATCAACAAGATGGTGCTCCTGCCCATTATGCTCGTATTATACGGATGTTTTTGAATCAAAGATTCCCAAATCGGTGGATAGGGCAG
>NW_017281231.1:0-202 GCF_001594075.2 Trachymyrmex cornetzi
TCGAGTAGAAAGGAGACGGAATGGAAAACATCAAGGCTATGAAATAGACGAGGTGCGCGTTTCACGGAGAAACAACAATGGGATAAGAAAACAATAGATACAAAATGAAAAAAAAACAGAAATAAACTCGCGACGAAGATGGGGAAAAAGAGAGAGGACGACGACCTCGACCCGCGAAATGAGAAATGAAAGTCCACGCGTG
>NW_017281232.1:0-202 GCF_001594075.2 Trachymyrmex cornetzi
TCTATCTCTTTTCATTCAATGGTGTAATGGGAGAGAGAATGAGAGGGAGATTGGCCATCTCCCACGATTCCTCTCTCATTATTGTCGACCACATTTGATACACTACTTACAACGAATTCAATTGGGCGCACTCAGTGCACACTGGTGCACATTAAAGCGGGGAGCACAGACTCTTGCATAACGCATAACACATGAGGCATAA
>NW_017281233.1:0-202 GCF_001594075.2 Trachymyrmex cornetzi
GACGTTTGGAACAAATTGGGATCGCCGGGATCAAATCTGGATACGTCACAAGCATCAACGGGTATAGATTCCTCGACGATACAAGCCGCGACTTACACAAACATCCGGCGTGTATTTTCCGGCGAGTCGAATTGGTGGCTTGTGTGAGGTTTAAGGGAACCCGGGAGAGGAGAAGAGTTGGATTTTTCAGTAGGAATACCGC
>NW_017281234.1:0-202 GCF_001594075.2 Trachymyrmex cornetzi
GTGTTACCGTCATTTGAATTCCCCGACCCTTGCTTTGGGGCGTCTACAATAAGGTTCAATTTTGATTTTAGTTGCTGAAATATACGTTTTTTCTGAACTTTAATTAATTCAGTATGTTCCTTAGAGCAGACTCTCCACTTACAAAAATCAAGGCGATAGGCAATGTGCAAAAGACATTCCATAAACCTGATCACTGCGTGCA
>NW_017281235.1:0-202 GCF_001594075.2 Trachymyrmex cornetzi
GGCATTAATAATATAATTAACTACAATATAATACAAGTGTTATATTACAGTTATACTGTTGAGTGGAAAATTACGACTAACAGGTACCTACATATGTTGCATGTAACTTTGCGTTTGCTGGGTAGTTATATCCTAGATGGCACATGATATTTTCCGTATATACTAAATTTATACAGAACTTCTCATAGATATACGTAACATT
>NW_017281236.1:0-202 GCF_001594075.2 Trachymyrmex cornetzi
ATTAATTGAGTTTGTCAAATATACGGTCAAAAAATATAAATATATTGTTTTTATTTATTTGTTCTTTTTAGATTTTATCTTTTTTTTTCCAGAAAATGCAATAAACTCAGTGTTTTATACTGGTCGAGGCAGTTATATTCTTATTTAATTAATTGACTATTAGTTACTATCACACAATTGGCTATTTATTATTATTATAACC
>NW_017281237.1:0-202 GCF_001594075.2 Trachymyrmex cornetzi
TAATGCCCCCATGGCAGCGTGTCGGTGGAACCTGATACGATATACCGCTTATCATCGTGCGGAATTAGAGCGATTTTTGTTTCCGATACCATGTACACTTCGTGCAGTTTGGATCTCATGCAAGACTGTCTGCGCGTCGTTTCGATTACATCATTCAAGCAGCATGTGTAATCCTCAAACGTTATGGATTTTGCCACAACGC
>NW_017281238.1:0-202 GCF_001594075.2 Trachymyrmex cornetzi
GTTCTTAACTTTAAGTTTGTTCGCATCGCATGCTTCAATATGCTCTTACTTCCTCCAACCGTAGCTCCTATACTCACTCTAACGTGCTCGTTAGAGTGAGTAGGAGATACGGTTAGAGAAATAGGAGCATGTTGGAGCACATCGTTGATTATTACTATAATAGCAAGTCTGCTGATTGAGTTAATCGTTGATTACGTTAATC
>NW_017281239.1:0-202 GCF_001594075.2 Trachymyrmex cornetzi
CACGCGTGCTCATCGATGTCTGCCGCATTCGTAAACACGAAGAATCATGCGTGAGATGTGTTGCAACGAATTTGAATTGTTTATAGTGAAAAATATCACTTGCAATTGATAGGAGTGCAACCAATATATCATGAAATATAAAACCTTTCCTCCGTAGTAAGATAATAATCCACAATCACCTATAATCAATTCCTCTCGATAA
>NW_017281240.1:0-202 GCF_001594075.2 Trachymyrmex cornetzi
AATATTCTTACGTTTGATTATATTCATTTGCAGTCAATGATTCACGTTTTTCCTACCGGGTGTCACGCGCGAAACGTCGCTCCCGGCAAATGACGTGAAGTGACGGAAACGACAGGATTGTCGATTACAAAATCAAAGAATATCGATGACGACTACTTCGCTTGCATATAACTGCGTTTTCCATTCACAATATTAATTTCGA
>NW_017281241.1:0-202 GCF_001594075.2 Trachymyrmex cornetzi
AAACGATGATTTTTTGTTTGACCAAATTTAACTGTTTATTGACATTGAGAATCCAAAATAAAGATTTTTTGTCAACTTTTATATGTTTTTTGAGAAATGGCACATATTTGCAAATTCTGGGCAACGCTCGCATTGGTACAAGCGTGTCGAGCGTCAAGCCACGATTATTAGACGCGAGAGTCGTTTCTATTGTGTCTAATTC
>NW_017281242.1:0-202 GCF_001594075.2 Trachymyrmex cornetzi
ATCTGTTTTTTATTCTTATACCAGACTGTACTAGAACTTTCTTGTTTTAACCAAATATTAAACCAAATATGTACCTATAAGTTCCAAAAGTATACGCTAGTTCAGCTGTAGAGAACAGATCTGTATTTGCCAATACTAAACAAGAAATGATTACACTGTGTGTCTCTTACTGAAAAACATCCTTTGTCTTTCTGTATCTACA
>NW_017281243.1:0-202 GCF_001594075.2 Trachymyrmex cornetzi
TGGATAGCTTTCTTGACAACATTGAACACGTACATTTTTATTTTTTTGATTCTTTGAGTATTTTTTGAGATATTTTAAACGTTTTAGACTCATTTTTTAATTTCGCTGCGCCATCTGTCATCAAAAAAATGTTTGTAACAGGTAAAATTTGTGTAACTTTTTTTGAAGAAGCGAAATCTGCAATAAAAAATGGGGGTTCCCA
>NW_017281244.1:0-202 GCF_001594075.2 Trachymyrmex cornetzi
TGGATAGCTTTCTTGACAACATTGAACACGTACATTTTTATTTTTTTGATTCTTTGAGTATTTCTTGAGATATTTTAAACGTTTTAGACCCATTTTTTAATTTCGCTGCGCCATCTGTCATCAAAAAAATGTTTGTAATAGGTAAAATTTGTGTAACTTTTTTTGAAGAAGCGAAATCTGCAATAAAAAATGGGGGTTCCCA
>NW_017281245.1:0-202 GCF_001594075.2 Trachymyrmex cornetzi
TTGAAGTCAATCGAAGCATAGGCATTTATTATTCGTTAGAATTTCTTATATTAAATAATTAAATAATTATTTAATATAAGAAATTCTAACGAATTAATGCAAAATACTTAACTGAATATTAACCATCGGACAGTTTTAGCAGTCGATTGTTGTTCGTTAGAGTTATTAAAAAGTAAAGTAAAAAGGTTGAGATTGCCATGCA
>NW_017281246.1:0-202 GCF_001594075.2 Trachymyrmex cornetzi
GGAGCCGAATGCATCAGCTTCTCTCGATTCTATTCCGGCGGGAATTCGGTTACCTCTCTTTTTTAAATCATTTTCCGATCGCGTAAGAAAAAATTTGTCCCACCAGAATTACTGCCATTCTCGCAATTATTACTAATCAAAACGTTTGTTGACAATTTATCTATACAGTTCAATCTTAAATTCAAAGAGATCGCGCTTTGTT
>NW_017281247.1:0-202 GCF_001594075.2 Trachymyrmex cornetzi
AAAAAATAGATTCTCTAATATCTACTGTAATAAAACCTTAGAAATAAAGGTATAATTTAACTATACAGAAAAAAGGATAGCGATGTCAACTATAAAGTTGATAATTATTCAAGTTTTATAGAATTAATGTATAGTTGAATAAACTGTTATAGTTATTGCAACTATAATTTATTCAACTATGTATATTAATTCTAAAAAGCTT
>NW_017281248.1:0-202 GCF_001594075.2 Trachymyrmex cornetzi
CTCTTGATCTTCCTCCCTAACCTCTAACTGTAAATATGCCTGTTTTAAGTCGATTTTTGAAAAGGATGTTCCACCTGCCATTTTGGCAAAAAGTTCATCGATTGTAGGTAAAGGGTGGTTATCAACTATTAAGTTAGGGTTGAGTGTAACGCTATAGTCTCCGCATATTCTTATTTTTCCTTCCTTTTTTAGGACTGGTACT
>NW_017281249.1:0-202 GCF_001594075.2 Trachymyrmex cornetzi
ATTATGCCACGACGTAAAATAGAACGTTCTTTTGAAGAAGAAAAAGAATTTCAACAACAACGTTGTAAAAGAAAAGCAGATAATCAACGTCAGCGTAATGAAGTTATAAGAACTATAATCAAGACCTATAATTATAGACGTTCAAGGTACAATACATGATAATCATATAATAAACATAAGTGATGAAATAAATGGAGAATCT
>NW_017281250.1:0-202 GCF_001594075.2 Trachymyrmex cornetzi
TATTCCAAAAAATAATCACCATCATCTTCTCGGCCGATGAAACCGTCTTCATCTTCTTCAAAGTAGATTCATCTTTCGCAATCCACTGTTTTGATTGTTCCTTCGTCTCAGGAATGAAGTAGTGGATTCAAGTTTTATGAACAATTATTAATTTATATTTACGGCGCAAAAAATCCGACTCGTTTCGCTTAAACCGCTTCAA
>NW_017281251.1:0-202 GCF_001594075.2 Trachymyrmex cornetzi
ATTGTAAAAAAATGTGAAATATTTTATGTCATCAAAGACTTACTTTCTCATCTATATATATATATATGAGAGAAGATTTCAATCTTCAACGTTTCTTACGATATAGACGTAGAAGAAGCAAATATGGAAATCTTATATTATTTCAAAGACACTATCTACTTCGATTCTTTTTCCTTTTTCGATTTTCTTCAATTCTTAAATA
>NW_017281252.1:0-202 GCF_001594075.2 Trachymyrmex cornetzi
CTGCTATTTTGCATATAACACAAATATGTGCACCAGATGGTACGTCACCATTGTTACAAGCAGAGCACAATTTCGGTTGACCTATTTACAGTGAAATATTAACAATAACCTAAATAAAAAAAACCGTGATGTGTATAATACAATCAAAACGTGAGAAAGGGCCTAATTAAGTGTTAAAAATAGTGTTAAAGGATCTAAATAG
>NW_017281253.1:0-202 GCF_001594075.2 Trachymyrmex cornetzi
ATATGCGCTAATGCGTTTCAACGGTGATCTTCAATGAGTTAATTAGAAGGAATACACTGTCTCTCAGTGACCTTCGAAGATTACAGTTTCACGCGTATCGTAGCGAAATTCACGAAGATGGATGGGCTATACTTGCCGATATAATATTAAATGGTTGTGATTAGGTAGAAAAGACTGCGTCTCGGAAATTAGTTACCGAGTT
>NW_017281254.1:0-202 GCF_001594075.2 Trachymyrmex cornetzi
GGTTTTCGTTTTTTTTCCTGTACAAATTGTTGCTCATCTAATCTTGTAAGGACAACTTGGCATTGTTGACACTCCTTTTTGGTATCTAAAAATGATCTTTTATGTAATACATCTAATTAAAATAAAATATTAAAAAAACAGTAAATATTTTGAATATACGATAGGAAATTACCAGTGTTAATCTTTGTCCCATATTCTTGAA
>NW_017281255.1:0-202 GCF_001594075.2 Trachymyrmex cornetzi
GGTTTTCGTTTTTTTTCCTGTACAAATTGTTGCTCATCTAATCTTGTAAGGACAACTTGGCATCGTTGACACTCCTTTTTGGTATCTAAAAATGATTTTTTATGTAATACATCTAATTAAAATAAAATATTTAAAAAATAGTAAATATTTTGAATATACGATAGGAAATTACCAGTGTTAATCTTTGTCCCATATTCTTGAA
>NW_017281256.1:0-202 GCF_001594075.2 Trachymyrmex cornetzi
CTTTTGACGTTCCTGAAATTTTTTTATATGTGCTATGAAAAAAGTTTTGAGAGGTATTTATTCAGCGGCATTTTTCACTCAAAATATCGTAATGTATCTCTGCAAATTTATTGTCACCAGATGTAAAACAATAAAATAAAGTCATAAAAAATAACAAAATGAATAGTGAAAAATGGTTCCCCCGTAAGCAGATCCTCAAGTC
>NW_017281257.1:0-202 GCF_001594075.2 Trachymyrmex cornetzi
CATGCTACTAATATACTATAAAGTTTAATAATGAGATTAAAAAAATTTTTTAATATGTATTAAAATGTATTAAATGTTATCATTTATCGTTCCCTACCGGACTTGCGATCTAATCATATTCTGCATTGCCACCAGTAAAGCGTGCTTCTGCCCATAGGCATATAGGCAACTCGACTTACTGAGTATATTATATAGTTAAACA
>NW_017281258.1:0-202 GCF_001594075.2 Trachymyrmex cornetzi
ATTTGATATGTTGTAGATCTTGTCGTTCTTATAAAAGTTTCCACGGGCACGACTTTCTGTAATAATCCGTTTGACTTTTACGAGACGTCATTTTTCAAAACGGGCTAATACTACAATTTTTTATTTTCAACGAGTGCGATGCATTCCTACGTCATTACTTGCTCTTTTTATGTATATTTTTGAGACTCCTGACTACTCAGCC
>NW_017281259.1:0-202 GCF_001594075.2 Trachymyrmex cornetzi
TTATGTATATTAGGATGGATCGAAAAAAAATTTTTGAAAATCGATTAGCATTATCCCCTCCCCCAAAAAAAATTAGCTATAAACCTCAATATGATTTGAATAAAATTTCATCGAAATCGATTTAAAAAATATCTTTAGGTTGACTTTGGAATTAATATTTATGCATTTCTTAGATACATGCGTCAAAAAATTCGAAAAAATA
>NW_017281260.1:0-202 GCF_001594075.2 Trachymyrmex cornetzi
ACAATTGTACTCCATAATTAAATTTGTGTAAATGTATGCATCTTTACACATATATAATGCTATGATGCTAAAAAATACTTGTTTCGTACTTATGGTACATAACTGTTTATGTTAATTAAAACACAAAACATAAGAAAAAAATTTAAGATGGCGATAAATTATAATAGAAATAGATAAGTAATGTATGGATTGTAATTAATGA
>NW_017281261.1:0-202 GCF_001594075.2 Trachymyrmex cornetzi
GTCCTGAACCTCACCATCCTGCCAATAGGGGCTTGCCTTCCTCCTCGTATAAAAACCCGGAGGTATAGTAACGGGTAAGTCAGACGGGCCACCGTCTGCGGGGGGGATGATTCTCGTCTCCTTGGTTTGGTGGCGCCGTCGGCAGGGGATACACGTCACCCCTGTATAAAAACACGGACGTGTGGCACGGGTAGGCCCATTC
>NW_017281262.1:0-202 GCF_001594075.2 Trachymyrmex cornetzi
TAAAAATAAATATTATTTTTTAGCAAAATTGTTTTTTTAATTTATTTTATGTTATATGTATTGCAAAACGTTATAGTCGATTGATTATTGTTAAAAATAAGAACGTGTGATACAATATTAGTCATAAATATAAAACACTCTCTTGATTTACTACATTTTTTTGGAAAAAGGCGGTAATAAAATCGAAAGGGAAACTAACAAA
>NW_017281263.1:0-202 GCF_001594075.2 Trachymyrmex cornetzi
GACTACATAAAAAAATTAAATTCTATAAATCTAAAAGATAAAAAGTATATTGAAAAAAATTGGTTGCTATAATTTGGATATAGAATATCATATTACCTTATTTTACTTCTTTTTCTTTCCTCTTATTTTTTATTGTTTATATATATTTTATTTGTTTGCTGCCAGTTATTGCTCAGTGCACAGGTCTATGTATGCATAGTCA
>NW_017281264.1:0-202 GCF_001594075.2 Trachymyrmex cornetzi
AGGCGCAACCGGTGTTATGCATTCTGATTTGCTGTTGCAATCTAACCAATTGCGTGACTTGGCGGCCATTTATAGTACTAGTGACATATTTCTATTTCATTTTATCTTATACATTCAATCTCACATTATCCTATACGTCTTATCCATCGACATCTAGAATGGACCGCTGATGGCAATGGTGGGGGTAGAAAGACGATTAGAG
>NW_017281265.1:0-202 GCF_001594075.2 Trachymyrmex cornetzi
TCACATTCTCCGCCGTTTGTGAGAGTAATTTTTTTGATAAATAGCTTCTTTATATCAATCCTTTTTAGAGAATAATTCTTTCTTATCTTCGCCAAATGTACCAGATAAAATATCGATATACACGCACAAATAGAGGTGCCACTTCTACAAAAAAAAGACTCATAAAAATTACCATACAATGCTATAATACGTGATATGAAAT
>NW_017281266.1:0-202 GCF_001594075.2 Trachymyrmex cornetzi
TTAAAGAGGACGCAATAATGATGTCGTAACGTCTGTAATTTATACTATAGATTTATAATATATAACAGTTATTTCACAAAGGAACATCTTGTGTTGGCTCACATTGACAATTTTTCAGTAACTTACTTGTTAAATATTGAAAGAAGCCTTCGATTTATTATTACCGTATAAAAGGTCGTCGATGCACCACAGCACAATCATC
>NW_017281267.1:0-202 GCF_001594075.2 Trachymyrmex cornetzi
GTTTCTAGTAAGAATAAATTTAGATTTTAAGATTTTGTTTTCGGATTTTTGTGGTTTAAAAACGAAATTATGCGCCAGCATGTATTTAAAAATAGATGAGCCTGCGGGGTTTGTAATAGAAAAATTCATTGTATTTTTAATTAATTATAATATTTTATCTTTTAGGTTTAGTAAGGTATAAAACTTTAACTATTTTAAATGA
>NW_017281268.1:0-202 GCF_001594075.2 Trachymyrmex cornetzi
ATGAAAATAAAGAATAAAATATTCATTTTTCATATATGAAATACATAAAATAAAAAAAATATTCAGTTTAAATAAAATCATGATTAAAATGAATAAAATTGTTATCTGAATTGAATAAAATTATTATATGAATATTATAACATGGAAAAGCGTTTGTTACAGTGTAACAAACAAATATCATTTTATTAATATTTCCCTATTT
>NW_017281269.1:0-202 GCF_001594075.2 Trachymyrmex cornetzi
GAAAGATAAGGGAGAGTTGGAGTTATGTGGAAACCAAGCTGGGCGACTTGAAACTGCGACTTACGAGGGGAGTTATAGCACTGTGGTATAATTTCAACAAATTGCATGAAAGTTGCGAAACGTCGAGATGGAGAAGTTCGCGAAGTACCAAGGACGCCTTCTATACTCTAAAAAGTATGGGTGTGTATTTAATACCATGCCC
>NW_017281270.1:0-202 GCF_001594075.2 Trachymyrmex cornetzi
ATTGCGTTTTTCTTACAAGCGCAAGCGATGAGATCGTCTTACGTAAAGATTGTGGATTTTCTATAACAAGTCGTTAGTAATAGATTAGAAGTCAGGAACAAGTGACTCAGGAGTGAGTCATAAGGCAATAATAAGTCGGTAATCAGTCAGCAATCAGTTGCATATAGAAATGGCCAAATTCTATTTTTTATTAAATTTAAGA
>NW_017281271.1:0-202 GCF_001594075.2 Trachymyrmex cornetzi
TTTCATGATATGCCCATGGATATGCTAGGATATCATTTATTGTATAATTTATACGAAATTTATCGACATCCCTAGGGAAATAATAAATGTGCAAAAAAAAACGAAAGAAATGTTTTATCTTTGCAATACTTCCTTATTTCATTTTGCGATACACGAAACTTCTCTAGTATTTTTATAAGGATTATTTTGAAAGCCAATTACA
>NW_017281272.1:0-202 GCF_001594075.2 Trachymyrmex cornetzi
GACAAACAACAGGGGAACTCCTTGGTGGAACCCACGACTGCAGGGTCTTAGGGTCAAGGCTCGGAGGGCTTGGAACAAGGCGAGGAACACAGGCCGACCCTTTGACTGGGATCTTTACAAGAGATCCCAGAAGGAGTACAGAGACTCGGTGGTGGAGGCGAAGAGGAAGAGCTGGAGGGACTTCTGCGAGTCGGTGGAGGGC
>NW_017281273.1:0-202 GCF_001594075.2 Trachymyrmex cornetzi
GATTATGCATGTAATATTTATGTACATATATTGAACATTATGCAATATAAAATGTAAGTACTTACGTGTTAGATACGAAAATCACGACTAGATTACATTTTTTGTGCTATATAAGCTCTACACGTCGCCGACAAATTAAAAACGTACGTAGAGGTGAAAATAACTTGAATTTTAATAAATATTTAAAAATGCAACTGTCACA
>NW_017281274.1:0-202 GCF_001594075.2 Trachymyrmex cornetzi
GACCCTCCTTCGGTCGCGCTCCTTGCTTGACGTACTGGTTCCTTCTTCCTTGAGGTTCGTCCATTTTCCTCGTCTCTTCGTACTTTTTCGTTTGCCTCTCTTCATATGGTTCGCGGTATGGCCGCTGCCTTTCTCTACAGCTCTCATAATTCCAATACTTGCCGTATTGCCTTGGTGCTTCGTAACGGTACGCTTCTCTCGC
>NW_017281275.1:0-202 GCF_001594075.2 Trachymyrmex cornetzi
GCTCGCATATTCTTACTTAACAATACATGGTCCAATATGTGAAATTAATTTTATCAGCGGTTTGTTAATCACAGTTAATTCAAGAATAAAAAATCACTAAATTATTTACTATATTTAGTGATTTTTTATTCTTGAATTAACTGTGATTAAAAAACCGCTGATAAAATTAATTTCACATATTGGACCATGTATTGTTAAGTAA
>NW_017281276.1:0-202 GCF_001594075.2 Trachymyrmex cornetzi
ACAATTTGGACAGCCAGTGTTGTTAGAAAACGTAGAAGAAGAGTTAGATGCCACTCTTGAACCAATACTTCTTAAACAAACATTCAGGCATGCTGGTGCATGGTGCATAAAATTAGGCGATGCTGTAATAGAATATAACACTAGTTTTAGGTACTCTTGAATTGTATGTATACAAACTGCTGCATTTTTAATTTTATATTAA
>NW_017281277.1:0-202 GCF_001594075.2 Trachymyrmex cornetzi
CTCTCTCTATCCCGCGTCCGTAACTATCCGCACCTGTCACCACCCCCGCGAGCGAATTCAGCCCATGTAAACGTCAATTGCGGTAAACATCGAGGAAACCAAAAAGATCGTAAAGTCGAGAAAGGAGAATAGCGAGAGAAATATACTGTACCGATAATTGTGAGATATTCTTCCACATGCAGGAGAAAAAAAGTAATTCCGT
>NW_017281278.1:0-202 GCF_001594075.2 Trachymyrmex cornetzi
CTGAAGTTCTTCTTCTTGAGATTCCCCTGTTTAGTTTTTCGACTCAACATACATAGAGGGTCAATCACAGTGTCACACTGAGATTCCCTACATGTCTTATTGGTTCATCATTTTAGTTCCTAGATTCAGTCTCGACATCCAATCAAAGAACGTGCATACAACGAGAATTCATTTCTAACCAATCAAAAACTTATGTTGACGA
>NW_017281279.1:0-202 GCF_001594075.2 Trachymyrmex cornetzi
TGCCGTCAGATTCAGCGCACAAAATTACATAGGAAACCACTCCTTGTGCTCCATCATCTTTGAACACCCTCGATTTTGCAGGCCTGTGTTATTAGTCCTGTCCCCTCTTTGCCACCAATTCTTCTTTTCCTCCATTTCGTTAAACTGCCAGCAATTTCTGTAAAATGAGTCTCATCTGTGAAAAAGATAGTACGATAATAAT
>NW_017281280.1:0-202 GCF_001594075.2 Trachymyrmex cornetzi
GTCTGATTCTTTATTTAAGAACATTTTACTGTCTTAATTATTTTAATTGGCTCTATGTTACATGAAAAAGTCGAAAGAAATAAGATAAGACATTAATGTTAAAATTCGAAAGACTTAATATCGTGCGTTAACGAAGCTCTCAATTGAGCGAAATTAATTATTTTAATTATTATCATAAA
This sequence comes from Trachymyrmex cornetzi, assembly GCF_001594075.2. Taxonomy (NCBI): domain Eukaryota; kingdom Metazoa; phylum Arthropoda; class Insecta; order Hymenoptera; family Formicidae; genus Trachymyrmex; species Trachymyrmex cornetzi. Next base: position 180 of record NW_017281280.1, read on the forward strand.
CGATGCTAATGGTTTGATAAAAC
>NW_017281281.1:0-202 GCF_001594075.2 Trachymyrmex cornetzi
TGTCATAAGCTAAGGGCGCCACTAACGGTGGTACCGCGTTTACAAGAGGGGAGTTGGGAGGCCTTGCCGTGAACGAGCGAGCCGAACTGTGTAAGGGAGGTGCGACATCGCCGTCGACGTGAACGAGGACGAGAACGAAGAAGCTAACAAGGACGCAAAGTATCGAGGGAGAAACGAGAGGACGTCGCGAGGACGAAGGGGC
>NW_017281282.1:0-202 GCF_001594075.2 Trachymyrmex cornetzi
AAAACTGTAATTTACAATTTTCGGGGGAATTTTCATACGGGTTTATACTTTTCCAAAGGGGGGGAGGGTATTTGCATTTTTTCTTTTATTCTGGAAAAGGATTTTTTATTCTGTATATTGCAAAATATTGAGGAAAACGAAATTTGAGAAATACGAAATGATGTTCCGTCGATAACTCCAGCATCCTCTTAAAGACTCATAC
>NW_017281283.1:0-202 GCF_001594075.2 Trachymyrmex cornetzi
TAATCGAGTAGCACACAGAAATATTATGTATAAATTAACAGTGTGATATATTAAAAAAAAAAAGAAATATAGATGTTTTATTATAAAAAATACAACCAATACGGACATTTGGATTTACTATTAGATTGCAACATCTTCACTGTGTGGAGAACATCACAGTTCCGATCCGGAGCATCGCACGCAGCATCCGCGAGACGCGCAT
>NW_017281284.1:0-202 GCF_001594075.2 Trachymyrmex cornetzi
ATAATTACTAAGATAATAGCACGTGTTACGAAGTTATAATATTTACTTCATAATTTATTAAATGTAATATTGTCTGAAAAAGATTGACTTTAAATTCATGAAATTTTCCGTTTTATATTTTTAATCACGTTATACATATATAACGTGATCTACTTTATAACAGTGTTGTCAGATTGGACTACTTGTAGTCAATTGGGCTGTC
>NW_017281285.1:0-202 GCF_001594075.2 Trachymyrmex cornetzi
ACTATTTTGTGGAATACTTCGAATTTAATATCTACTCTCGTTATTGTAACCTGTTTATTATCATAAGTAACTATTGTAACGGAATCAATACAATTTCCATCAACAAAGCGATGAATCGCAACTACATTGCCTATCGTTACATTGACAATTCCCAAAGTGACATCAATGTTTCGTCGAATCATCACTTTAGCGCCAATTTTAA
>NW_017281286.1:0-202 GCF_001594075.2 Trachymyrmex cornetzi
TTCAGTTTAAGACTGTCTGAAGATCGACAAATAATTCGGCTCTTAACTTGAATTCGAAATTGACAATTTAATGTTATTCATGTTAATAAGCATTTTTTAAACACTGCGCAGTTTGTTTGAAATTAAAGTTGTAAAAAAATTGTAAAATTGACACAAAAATATATATTATTATGTTCAGAAAAATGTCTGTTGAAGATGGAAC
>NW_017281287.1:0-202 GCF_001594075.2 Trachymyrmex cornetzi
ATTCCTTAGGTATCGAGAACACTTTTCTGATAGACTTTGGAGTGATAAAAAAATGTTTTCCTGTCGAGAAATATAGAAAAAGAGAAAAAAAGTAATGAAAAATCAGGATTTTTCCTTATTTCTTTGAAAAATAGAAAAATACGGACCGTAATAGGCAGTTACATTATAGTATTAATTGAGTTTTTCAAATATACGGTCAAAA
>NW_017281288.1:0-202 GCF_001594075.2 Trachymyrmex cornetzi
AACATCATCTCCTCTCGAATCAAGAATCTCAAAAACAATAAATTTAGACGATAGTGACTCGATCACCATCCTACCAGAAAATATTAACGAAAGCATAATTCACAGTACCGCTAACTTCGACGAAAATAAGCGCGCCTCAAAAATTTCGCAGAATATCGACATTACGGAAATTCCGAGTACGTCGGGCATACAGTATAACCTG
>NW_017281289.1:0-202 GCF_001594075.2 Trachymyrmex cornetzi
CCGTTCTTTAATCACTATCCCTCCCTTGCCCCTCCCCCCCTGTTCTTCCCCCATCTCCATTCCCTCCCTTCTCACCCTTTCTTCTCCTTTATTCCTTTCTTCCACCTTATTCTCCTCTCCCTCCGCCCACTTCCTCCCCCGTCTATCCTTTAGCACCTCCCCTTCTTCATCCCACTCCCACCATACCCCTTCTATCCATCCC
>NW_017281290.1:0-202 GCF_001594075.2 Trachymyrmex cornetzi
TGCAAACTCTGAATCTCTGATTTTTAAGAAACGTCGTTATTATTGTCATCGTCGACCAGTATCCATTAGGGGAGAAATGTACATCTCGTTTTTTCGACACTAGAGGGCTTTTGATTTAATCTAGCAATGGCAGCGTTGAAAATTCGAACGTGTTAATAAATAATTAATAAATAATTAATAATTAATAAATAATTAAAAATAA
>NW_017281291.1:0-202 GCF_001594075.2 Trachymyrmex cornetzi
AAAATGACGATTCTGTTCTTATGATTACTCACACACACAAACACACATACTCACATACACACACATTGAAAAATTATATACTTAATATGTATAACATTGAAATTCTTTGTTCCTACTTGTATGTAATGTAATAAAAGCGTGTATAAAAAGCTTATCTTCATTTTTTCCTTAGTTTCCTGTTATGTGAGATCCTCACACAAGA
>NW_017281292.1:0-202 GCF_001594075.2 Trachymyrmex cornetzi
ACATACATATAATAATATTAACATAATATAACATAACATGTAATCAATATCTTTATTTTTAGACCGTATATGTGAAAAACACAATCAATACTAGAAATTTAAAATGCCTATTACGGTCGAAGCTGGACCTTCGTTGCTTTTTAAATAATTCAATCTTGAATTACTAATATACACTATATATGCACTTGCATATATACCATAT
>NW_017281293.1:0-202 GCF_001594075.2 Trachymyrmex cornetzi
AAGTTATTAAAGAAAAAAGTAAAAAAATAAAAAACTTTAGAATGATCACTCACCTATCAAACCATGAACATATTTACTTAAAAATTAAAATAATTTCGCTGTATATCCCCCCCCGCAACCATAATTAGTAACAACTTACGTATGTACAACAAAGCGACAGTCAGCAATCAAATGAGTAACTGTCAAAGATTTACCTTAAGCA
>NW_017281294.1:0-202 GCF_001594075.2 Trachymyrmex cornetzi
AATGCGATCAGTTCACCAACACAGAAACGTGCGCTCTTGCTCGCTCGCTCGCTCGCTCGCTCGCTCGCCCGAGGTGTATCCGCTTCGCGCACGCTCCTTTTCGTGCGGATGCATCCGTGACATGCACTCGTTGCAGACCCGAAAGGGTGTACAGGCTCTCTGTGGTTTCTATACGTAAGTGCGAGAGTACGCCAAATCAATA
>NW_017281295.1:0-202 GCF_001594075.2 Trachymyrmex cornetzi
GCAGTATGCAAAGTACGATCGAGTTTCCAAGCTCATAACGTTGACTGTCGCACTTTCCAAGTATATTCTACACATTTAGAACTGTACAATTATAAGAATTTAATTTCTCCTAATTTTGACACCAATCAATATAAAGAATAATAGAACATTTAAAAACTTATGCATGTTTTTATTATAACTTTCGTTTGTATTGTTAGTACAA
>NW_017281296.1:0-202 GCF_001594075.2 Trachymyrmex cornetzi
CTTCCTTCAGTTTCCTTCATGCACTCGATCCCCTTCCCCTTCCACCATTCCACTTCCCCACTCTCTCTAAATACCATCCTACTTTCCTCGTCCCACACTTCCCTGCTCGCTCCTCTTCCCTCCTTTCTCTTACCTTTTTCCTTTTTTCTTCCTTCCTTCCATGCCACAACCAAGGGATGATGGTAATCCGAATCCATCTCAT
>NW_017281297.1:0-202 GCF_001594075.2 Trachymyrmex cornetzi
TCTCGTCTTACACCCTTTCCCTCTCCTTCCATTCCTACCCCTTCTTCGTAGATAGATAGATGGGCCCGATGCTTCTGTACGTTGGTAACCGGGAGCCGATACCGGTGTAATTTCGGCGAAGGCAACTTTTTATGCGACCCGTGAAAAAAAAGAGTCGAGAGTATGAGCCTCATTTCTGCCGTTATATTTATGCCAGGCGATT
>NW_017281298.1:0-202 GCF_001594075.2 Trachymyrmex cornetzi
GAAATGAACCTTCTTATTTCAGCGACCGTTCGACTCACTAGCACGCAGTGGTGCTCCGCGCGCTATCCGGGATCGAGCCCGAACATCTGGGCCCTAGCAATGACATTGGTGATGATTGTGCTCTGGTGCATCGACGATTTTTTATGATTTATACGGTAATATAAATCAAAGGCTTCTTTCAATATTTAACAAATAAATTAAG
>NW_017281299.1:0-202 GCF_001594075.2 Trachymyrmex cornetzi
TGAAACATATTTTGATTTTTTTAACGTTAAAATCATTGTTGCTATTAATGGAAGGGTTATATAATTATTAAAATCTATTTATTAAAATCATTATCTAGAATGTGTGTTCATGTCTCTTTATCCCTTATGCAGGGTGCCACTTTTTTGCCATTCACTTTTGTGTAGATAGAGCGGACTAAACTGAGTCGAAGTCCTCCACCAT
>NW_017281300.1:0-202 GCF_001594075.2 Trachymyrmex cornetzi
ATAGACGAACCAGAAGATTCTAATCGTATCAATTAGAATTCTGGTTATCATAGTTAATTGGACATCTGATTGTCTCAGCTAAAATTCTAATTGATATGGTTAGGAATCTTCTGATTTGTCTATTTTCAACCAGACAATTTTTCAATGTAGTAATCGATTAACATTAGCAGCGAAGACAAATTATACATTTGATATAACATTC
>NW_017281301.1:0-202 GCF_001594075.2 Trachymyrmex cornetzi
TATAACGACCTGGCGAATAAGACTATAAATTCGTCTCTGTAAATCATGCGGGAGGGTAACGAACCAAGAGGGTTACTCCGTACATTTTCCTTCTCAATGAACTATGTAACTATCGGTGCGTCTCGTCATATCGTTATTAACGACGGGCATTCTTGGACAAAGGATTGCGACCAATCATTTTAAGTATCGGTACTTTACTCGC
>NW_017281302.1:0-202 GCF_001594075.2 Trachymyrmex cornetzi
TTGACAAATATATATGTGTATTTAATTATACTCAGTAATAAACAAAATAGGCGTACAGAAAAAAGAACTTAGAGATAATAAGGAAGAGGCAAACGTTGCGACACACAACGACGTCAAGAAGAGCAACGAGCAAGTTTTACAAGGCGTCGACAGATGTCGACATCAGTGTTTGTAAGTGTGTCTTGAATACATATATCTTCCA
>NW_017281303.1:0-202 GCF_001594075.2 Trachymyrmex cornetzi
GGTATTCGCCTTCGAGGAAGTGGGTGTGAAGGTGTTCGCTTTCAAGAAAGTGGGTGTTTAGGTGTTTGTATTCGAGGAAATGGGTGTCTAGGTGCTCGCCAACTCATTCTGACAGGTTTGATTCTAGATAGCAAAAGGCAAATGTGGCATTTAGTATTAATCGTTAAACTATTCAGGTTAGAATCTGTCACATCGATGGAAC
>NW_017281304.1:0-202 GCF_001594075.2 Trachymyrmex cornetzi
TTAAGTTGCGAATAAATTCATATCTAAGAAAGAATAATTATACATTTGAAACCTCAGGTTATAATAAAATAACATAAAGTCATTTACCTTGTCGGTGAAGAATAATTACACAATAATATGTAAGTGAAATGTAAAAATTAAAATATGTGTCAGTAAATATAAAAATTCAGCAAATGTGTCAGTAAAAATAAAATCCATTAAT
>NW_017281305.1:0-202 GCF_001594075.2 Trachymyrmex cornetzi
ATGTATAATTTTCTTTTGAAATAATTGAAATCATGCGTTGCATTTAAATTTCATTTGCTAATGAATTAATCTACTCTTTTCATCTTGTCTCTAGCTTCCCCCTTCATTTGTTGCAGCTTTTGAGCATACATTTTTTAGTGTTGGAATTTCTTGCTCTGTGTCCATCGTCATTTTTTCTTTCTTTTTGCTATTTTATTCTTCA
>NW_017281306.1:0-202 GCF_001594075.2 Trachymyrmex cornetzi
GGTACAGACAAATTTGAGATATTCGCGAAGCCAAAACATATTTACGTAACGTTCGAAAATAGGGGATCCTTTAAAAAAATCTATCTCGGAAACTATTGTACAAAGTTCATTCAGAAATGAAATTGTGGGGAATTTTATCAGGTTTATTTTCGAACTGAACGTTAATTTCCGTACAACAAATAGTTCCTGAGATATTTGCAAA
>NW_017281307.1:0-202 GCF_001594075.2 Trachymyrmex cornetzi
TGCTGAAGATAACTCAATTGCAAAATTTCATTATTTTTCATTATTATCGCTATTGTTTTTAATTATTATTTCTATAATGATATAATCATTTTTTAAATAATCTTTATAACAATCCAAATTGGTATATCTATTACAATATTAACTATTTTTTTTATCAAAAAGTTATATTTGTAGAATATATTTTTTTACATTAAGTTTTCTT
>NW_017281308.1:0-202 GCF_001594075.2 Trachymyrmex cornetzi
AACCCGTTTGTCGCATAAATTCGCGACTACGGGAAAACCTTCTGGTCGGCATGCTCGCGAAAGGCATGCTCGCGAATCTGCCGCAACTGCACTCATCGTGTGTCGTTCGCCACGAGACGAGCTTTATCGCGCGAAACGGGTGCCGTTGCGGGGGCACGTGAGGAATTTGCAAGCGGAATTCCGGTTCCAGCCAAAGAGATGT
>NW_017281309.1:0-202 GCF_001594075.2 Trachymyrmex cornetzi
TTCAAGACCAATTTTTAGTAATTAATATCTTGTTAACTATTGCGAAAATTGCAAAATAGGATTGTTCGACTTACGTTTAGTCCGCTCTATCTACACGAAAGCGATTGGCAAAAACTTTCGGGACACCCTATATTGAAAAAAACGGGTATAAACTGTTTTCGAGAAATTTTTCAAATGGATAATCAGACAGATGGACGAAAAT
>NW_017281310.1:0-202 GCF_001594075.2 Trachymyrmex cornetzi
TTACGATAAATTGTAATTCTTCGGGTAAACTAAATGGAATTTCTAATTTCTCTTAGCACGTTCACCGGTGTTTGCTTACCTAAGCGCGACACTTCAAGGGTTGTCGACGATTCGCGCGTTTGGAGCGGAAACGATTCTGACAAAGGAATTTGATAATTATCAGGATATTCATTCGTCCGCATGGTATATCTTTATCTCGACC
>NW_017281311.1:0-202 GCF_001594075.2 Trachymyrmex cornetzi
AGCGATGACTTTATCTAGCGTATAATTTGCAATTGACTCGCTCGGCGGAAATTCAATTTGTGGTCTAATTAAAACCCGGTTTAATGTGAAAAAACAACCGAGCAAAACTAATGTTAGACGATTAGGCCGATAACAAAGTAAATAAACGCCGTGTATAACGTGTATAGCAAACATATATCTTTACATACACTTATGTATTGAG
>NW_017281312.1:0-202 GCF_001594075.2 Trachymyrmex cornetzi
ATAGTAATCTTATTAGTAATGGAGACAGTAGATTTCCATATGGAATCACTGTTGAAGTATCACAGTCCCGTATTCCGTCAGTGTTTTTTGTCGTAAAGAACAATGTGACACGACAGGAGTTTTCACGGTGGAAATATGGAAATTGAGGGCGCGGCCTCGTCGCACGATGGCGCCGAGCAAATTGAACAATAATCCGCAGACT
>NW_017281313.1:0-202 GCF_001594075.2 Trachymyrmex cornetzi
GGCCCATCGCGCTCTGCGGATCGTGTACTCCGGGCATATTGCGAGCGCAGCGAACGCACTATATTTTGGTTGAGGAGCAGACTTTCAAAATGTGTTTTGTCCAAAATTTAGAATTTTCAGAAAACGAGAAAGAAAGAAGCTATGCACTTTACAGAAAATAACAATATGTCAATCAATAGGATGTGAAATATTAAACAAAATT
>NW_017281314.1:0-202 GCF_001594075.2 Trachymyrmex cornetzi
TTACTGTTTAGACATTACATAATTTCATGCAAAACGCCATATTGTTCTGTATATAATAAATTTGCTTTAAAAAATTCATGAAATTGAGCTAATTTTATGGCCGGCAAAGGTGAAACCCCGCCTTATATATATATAAGAAATTATTAAAATTAAAATTCACCTCCGATGATCTTGACCCTCCCATACATTACGAAGGAAATCA
>NW_017281315.1:0-202 GCF_001594075.2 Trachymyrmex cornetzi
TACAGCCTCTCATCTCCAAGTCGCGATTACCTACAAGAGGTGCTCCGGAAACGTCTTCGGACGACTGAACATCGTTGCTGCGACAAACGCAATTGACGGTATTACAAGACATCCTGAGCCTGCCGACTCTCCTGGCGCTCTGGTCCCATTGCTGGGATCTTTCGGGGCCGGGACCGGCGTCGACTACTCAAAGGGAGGCCAA
>NW_017281316.1:0-202 GCF_001594075.2 Trachymyrmex cornetzi
TACTAGATCCAACCTTCGTTAGAAGGTTATTACCTTTTCGAAATTTGACACTTTTAGGGCACCGAGTTTTACGATAATTAGATTTAAAAAAAATTTTTTTAAGACTATTTTTTTTAATTTGAAATTTATAATTCTAAGGTATATAGAATTGAATTTGTTAATCTCGAAAACCTTTCGAAAGACCTTCCATATAACTTTGTTA
>NW_017281317.1:0-202 GCF_001594075.2 Trachymyrmex cornetzi
TCTGCACTTCTCTTTGGTTGATGCTTTTTTCTTTAGAGTTAACTTACCTACTAGATATATTACTTGCCGTAGATTCCGGTCAAAATCCGTATATACCTTGTCCTCTTCGATGTGGTTTCACATGCTTAATGGATTGATCCATTGTGATTTCTAGACGAGAATGTGACGTGAAAAGAAACCATTTGGACCCTTTAGAAAAATG
>NW_017281318.1:0-202 GCF_001594075.2 Trachymyrmex cornetzi
CATATCTATTTACATCGTTAAAAAGAAATAACATACTTTCATTCTTTTGATGATATTCTTATGTTAGCTATTATCGCGTAACAATCAAAGTATAATACTGTCTCAATTATATAATTGATTATGTGAAACGACATGAAGCTTAAATATAAAAACGAAAGATCCTTGTTTATCAATTTGATAAACTGTTTATAGGTGCCGGCTT
>NW_017281319.1:0-202 GCF_001594075.2 Trachymyrmex cornetzi
TTGGCATTCCAAGAATGGATTTGAACACGGAGAAAACCCGCGAAACACAAGATTGTCATAATTGAGTGATATTGTATCTCAAATATATATTTCTATTGTAATCTAACAACTTTTATGCTCGTTTTTGGTCGTTATCTTGTTGTTTTAATTTTGTTTAATAAATTTATTAATATTTTTAATGCATTAAAAATTAATATAAGGT
>NW_017281320.1:0-202 GCF_001594075.2 Trachymyrmex cornetzi
TTGGAGTTATTTTCATGTTGCAAATGCTGATCCACGATATTTTTTTGTGTATCTTTATACAATGAATTAATTAATTGTCTGTCCATTGCAGATAAAATAATTCTTGAAAAGTCGTGTGGAGATCTTATATTAAGAAATACAAGTAAAAAAAATAAGATATATGTATTTGTTGTGCTATCAAATCGTTCCTCTTTTACATCAA
>NW_017281321.1:0-202 GCF_001594075.2 Trachymyrmex cornetzi
TGATTTGTTTCAAAAAGCATTCTTAAATTACTATTTTGAAATATTGTTGAATCATGAACAGAGTCGGGCCATCGAGCTACAATATCCGTTATTTCATTATCTACATTTACCACAACTTGTACATTCAAGGAAAAATATAATTTTCTGTTTCTAAAAACTTCTGCATCATCACCGCCTATATTATATGTACATACACATATAT
>NW_017281322.1:0-202 GCF_001594075.2 Trachymyrmex cornetzi
ATAGATTTAGATTGTAATCGGAAGTTTATGTGAAATGCTATGGTGAATTTGATCATCTGCTCTATATACAACTGATCGCAACTCTAAATTTTTTTAACGTTAAAATGCAATACATGCATGACTATATCTATAATTGCGAAAAAAAATAACGTAACTATCTTGATTAATAAAATATTTATACATGTTGTCAAATAATGTTATC
>NW_017281323.1:0-202 GCF_001594075.2 Trachymyrmex cornetzi
ACAAATACTTTTTGCAGTCACTATAATTATTTTTCTATTTTTAATTTGAAACGATAATTTTGTGTCTTGAAAATTGTCACACGCAATATAAACGTATGTAAAAATTAATATGTAAGAGTCTTCTTTTGTATCTCTCGCTAAGAGCATTTAAAAGTATCGTTCATCTCATTCGAAATATTATAATAGAACATTTTTCAAGCAA
>NW_017281324.1:0-202 GCF_001594075.2 Trachymyrmex cornetzi
TAGACGATGAATGGAACGCGTTCTTGGTTGTTGTGGTTGTCGAATTCGAGCCATCTGTCGTCCCCGCTCGGCAGTCGTTCATTTTTTGACAGTCCTCGCTGTGAATCTCCAACTGTGCGTTCGAGCCAAAATGGTGCAGGCATCTGTAAATAGACAAATAATTTTTTTTTATTTTTTTCACTTTGTTTATATATATATATAT
>NW_017281325.1:0-202 GCF_001594075.2 Trachymyrmex cornetzi
CCTCCATTCTTGACACCCAAACCAATGAGTTGACCTTTCATGAACATCTTGACACTTCCGTTTGTCAGCTTCACATTAATTCCTCGTTCAATTAAAACCATTAGCGAAAATAAGTTTTTTCGTAGATCTGGCACCCAACGCACATTCTCAATCGTCAGATTTTTCCATCCTGAACCGATCCATGCCTTCACGCGAATAGAGC
>NW_017281326.1:0-202 GCF_001594075.2 Trachymyrmex cornetzi
ATTTTAAAGTATCGAAGTTTCGTTAACGGTAAAAATGGCGCTTCGCGAATTACTTACGAAATTCATCACCATCGCTTGCAACATAAACGGAAAGGTAGTTAATTATCTGTCAAAGTTGACAGATAATGCCGAAATTAATTATTCGGTTTTCGGAGATTTCGCGGGGAGGTGCTCCAGTACATTACTTTGTATTATGTACAAG
>NW_017281327.1:0-202 GCF_001594075.2 Trachymyrmex cornetzi
GAAATATCTATTAAAAATAATATTCTTCTCTAACAGAATATTATTTTTAATAGACATTTCTTACACACTCTTAAGAAAAATTTTCGAAATTCATCTCGATATTCTGAGGATATGCTGCGAACAATGTTGCTGCGGACAAAGGAATATCATACGAATATCAGACGTGATCTTTTTAGTATATTCTCAGAATATTCTCAGAATA
>NW_017281328.1:0-202 GCF_001594075.2 Trachymyrmex cornetzi
TTTAAGTTCTTTTATTTTTTAAACAATTTTATATATCTTTTATATTTAACAATATTTATGTTATTTGCTTATCTTCGTAATACATTTTTGTAGTTAACAAGATCAAGTTAGATGGAAATTTAGCGCTTTAAAGAAAGCCTATACTAAAAAAAAGGATCACAATCGTACAAGCGGAAATGCACCGAAGTCTCTTGATGAATTT
>NW_017281329.1:0-202 GCF_001594075.2 Trachymyrmex cornetzi
AAAAATGTAATCAATCTATTATAAATATATCTAACATTATATTTTAATGTGAAAAAAATTACTTTATATAAAGGTACTGAAATTCAAAAATTGGATTTTAATCCTTTTGACTTGGGATTGGACCTCGTGCAATCTTAGACGTTATAGGGAACGGGATACGAGTGGGGCGATTTAAAAATTAAATGCGGGTCATAAGAGAAAA
>NW_017281330.1:0-202 GCF_001594075.2 Trachymyrmex cornetzi
AGCAATATTATTTAAAAATTTAGTTAGTGACGTAGAAAGTTTAAATAGTGAATGGAGACAGTTGCAAGATATAGAATATCTTAAAAAATTTGAAAATGCTTCATTTGATCAATTTTGGTTGGAAGTATTTCAAATGAAAAATGAATTAAATGAAGAAATGTTCCCTAATTTAAAAAAATTAATTAAAGGGTTAATGTGTTTG
>NW_017281331.1:0-202 GCF_001594075.2 Trachymyrmex cornetzi
ATACCTTAATTTTCTATCGACACACTCACTTTCACAAAAAAGAGGCATAATAACAAGTTTGACGGATAGAGCGTTTTTACTATCGGACCCGAAGTATCAACAGAAAAATTTGGAACATATTGTTGGTACTTTATTAAAGAATGACTATCCTATTGATTTAATTTTCAATACTATTAATACACGTTTAAAAATTCTCTTTCAT
>NW_017281332.1:0-202 GCF_001594075.2 Trachymyrmex cornetzi
TTAGTGTAATTAAACTAACTATTTGTTTTGCAAGTGATGTAAGTATTTTTTTAAACGTCACAATTCTTTCGTAATGCATTATATATTGAGATATCTATTTATAAAATATATTATCGATGTTGGATACTTGATTGTCATATGCGTACAAAGAGAAATATTTTTGGAATACTTTTAAACAATATTTTTAGACAAACTATATCTG
>NW_017281333.1:0-202 GCF_001594075.2 Trachymyrmex cornetzi
ACTGCAACTTGAATAAACTGTTCAAATACCTTTTGAAAAGAGCTATCATCATTCAATTTTTATGAGGGAAATTATTGGGAAACTGTTCTTAATATTAAAGAAAATCTAGTAAAATAACATACAGATAGAATTATATCAGAAATCAAATAAGAGTTATGCATTATACATGACACAGATTGTGATTTACTGGTGGGGCAAAAGT
>NW_017281334.1:0-202 GCF_001594075.2 Trachymyrmex cornetzi
ATCTGTGCAAAAATCGATTGATAATATTTATACATATCTAAGATACAGAGGCCTCGAACTGTCGCCGTCTAAATCAAGATATATTATATTTTCTCGCACCAAAGGTTGCTCTGAGGTTCCTAATATTCAAATTTCAAATACACATATTCCCAGAGCTTCTACACACAAATTCCTGGGGGTTGTCTTAGATGACAAGCTGTCG